>NC_134365.1:9312527-9615558 GCF_035582795.1 Mycteria americana | reverse complement strand
AGGGAACAAGGAGTCAGCAAAAAATCTGTTTTTATTGCAAAGAACAATCTGATAATAAATAAAGCTCTCCAATGGGTAGAAAATATGAGGATTACATTGGATTTTTTGGTCATTAAGATAAAGATAAACTGAAGCTAAAGTAAAAATGGAGACAAAGGAACTAAAACATGAGAGAAGAAGAATGAAGGAACTCACTTATTTGGTTTATTTTTTATAGTTTTCTGCATCTTTCTGAAGCTGGTCTACTAATAAAAGCATTTATAAAAGGCATGTAGCCTGTTTGGAGATAAATACTGGTAAGAATGAGTAACCTTTCTGGAGCGGTCTGTGCCACACTGCTATGAAGGGCTTATCTGACCATGAAATTTAGTATCAGGCACTTAAAATTATACCCATAGGAAATGAGCACTTCATCCTGAAAAGATACCAGGATATTTTTCAGGTTAGTGTCAGTGGGGTCAGGATTACACCCAAAGATTTCACACAGACGTAGAAGAAATCCTTTCAGAATGTGACAGACAGACAGCCATGCACACAGACATGTTATATATCACTAGAAACAGTGATTTTGAGAAGTTTTATCTGCTTCATTGTATCTTTTGGACATATAATGCATAAATCCAAGAGTGACAATAAAACAAATGCTCCTCTCTAACCCTAAATCTTTGTATGTTGTGTCTCCTTAAAAAAAGAAAAAGAAAATCAGACCTATAGTTTTACATTCTATAGCCTGTTTCTCAAGCACAATGTCTATTGTCCAAGAAAAAGGATGGGATGGAAAGCAACTTGTCATCTGATAATGATATTGCAAAGAGGAGATAGGCAGATGAATAAAATGTCCCACCAGTCAGATGCGTAACTGATAATTTCCACACATAAATATCTACATGCCTTTCACTCTAAAGTTAGATGCATACGCATCTCAGATGGATTTTTTTTTCTTTTTTTTTTTTTTTTTTTGGTGGAAGGAACTGTGACTTCAGAATTACGTCTGTAATAACATCTTCCCATAGGCTCCTTATTTAGAACAATATGAGAACATCCTACATGTCTGATCACTAAAAAAAAAAAAAAAGAAAAAGAAAAAACAGAAGCCAAAGAAGAAAGCAGTGTATGGCACGATTTAGCAACACATAAGAATCAAAAGGAACCCTAAGCCAAACCTCAATGTTACATTATTTTAAGTACAGCATGTTTCCCTAGCAGACCAAAAAAACTCCTCAAGCTATGAAAAGTGATTCTAAGACGGGTTTTGTAACTTTGGTATCCAAGAAAAGAAAAAGGCAGTAGGATGAAAATTCCTAGAGACATTAATGAAAAGGTAGACTAGATGAAAACCGCTTCCTGCCGAGTACCGTGACGTCTGAAGGTTTTTGAAGGGAGCCAGAGAATTTTCCTCTAAAACGTCTGTCACCACCTGCAGCACTTGGGGTGGCTTGGCTCAGCTCTGAATAAAGTAGACAGGGAGAGAATGCATGCAGGAAGCTTTGCCTGTGGAACAGTCTTGGCCTGCTGTTGAGAAAATACTGAAAAGCCAGAAAAGTGTCGTGATGGCCATCAGAGAAAAGAAATGCTCATTTTGGGGAGACCTGCCTGAATATTTAAACACTAACAGATTGCATTTGTCCTGCTAAAACCTGAATTAACCCCAGGCAGCACTTTCAAGCCAGCTAAACCACTGACCCTGCAACTACCATTCTTTTGCTGGAAGAAACATATACCTACAATGGCCAACTCAAAGGAAGGATTACAGTCTCTTTTTCACCTCCAGGAATTCTTGCCAGTGTTTTGCTGTGGAAAAACTGTTCTCTGTACCTCCTTTCATAGGAGACCTTCCAACATCTGCAGGGGTGGAGCATGAGTCCTCTAGCAGTGACAGTTCTATTACCAGAGATCTGGACGGGTTGGTATTTCTGGGGTCACCAGTAACTAGTGGCCATAGGGTATTTTACAGATTAGTGACTTGAACGGAGACTTGCCCTACCATGTATTTTGCATGTTTGTGAAAAACCTAGCTTGACGGGAAGATAGTGTAGCACTCTGGTGAAATTTGTCATGAATCAAGTCCAGACTTACTTCTAGGCACAATACGGCAGCAAGGTAAAGTACATGCTCTGAAAGTGTATAGCCAGTGAGCAGTCTGCATGGATATATCTTTAGATACAAGCAGGTAGGGCTCATCTGTCCTTAATCCAAGCAATCCAGACCTAAGCCAGCTCCTACTCTTGTACGGCTCCATTAATTGCATACTATACAACAATATATTACACATTTCAGCTATACATGCATCAGAGGCACCATCAGCCAGCCAACTCCGTCTGCTGGCAGAAATACCCTGGTTCTGCCCGCAGCTACCCAGCCCATCCATACAATCATAACCCAGCAGACCCTACTAAAAAAAAACACACCAACCAGAAAAAAAAAAAAAAAAAAAAAAACAAACCAACCCCAAAAACAACAAAACAAACCCCTCCCCAAAATTGAAAGAAATAAAAGAACAAAGATTTACATTTACAAAGATATTTATAATGTTAATTTCATTTCACAGCAAATACTTTATTGTGCTAAAATTTGTAGCTAGATTTATCTGATGTAAGCAGAAACGTATTGCCAACTAGTTGGGAATTTTGCTTAAAAGCTTGTAGGCACAGCTGTATCTAAAAGCTGCCTATGGGACTCGGAGAAAACTAGAATGTTACAAATATTAAGGACAGGCAACTGCATGTTGCAGTTGGCATCTTAATATAATTAACCTTTTTTTTATTATTTCTATTGTTCTAATCTTGATTGGATGTTTCATTAACTGCCAGTATTACTTAGTTCATTGTCAGCTGTGTAAAAGCCTGATCTGATAGTTTTCAAAAGAATTCAGGCTAATACAGTTTAGTGATGGTTAAAAAATGTGTACTTCATATGGCAGCTGGGCTTTGATCAAATATGTTTGCTGTATATCCAACGGCATATTTTCATAGAATTCCTTTCATCGACGTATGGCCTCATTATCTGACGCACTGTCAGTGAACTCTGTACAGCACTGTCTGCAGGGCTTTAATATATAAACTACAGTATAGGGAGAGACATGCCGGAAGGATTTTAATTTACACTTCCAACACATTTTGATTTAATAATTCATGGCTATACACTTGAATTCTGTTGGAGGAGGGTTTTTTATATCCATTGTCCAACTAATTTTGGATCAACATTTTGTGCAGCCAATATGTAAAATGATATACATATGAACGTGTATACTGCAGTGCAGTGATCTGTTTTGGCACATTAACCCAGTTATTATATTGTTAGGCTGAATGCATTTGCTTTCTTCCTAGTTTTTTTGAATGTTTGATTTCATTTACGTTGGAGGATGTGTGACAGGGAACCAGCAGAGCCACTATAACACATGCCATTTGTAAGCTTACACAATTCACTAACTTAATGTGGACCTATTCCTCTTGACAGGTTTCCCTCAGGTACTCATCACCACAGCACCCAAGCAGTTTAAAAGCTTTAATGCCTCTATTCTCTATCCTCTATCCTTGTCATTATGAGTTAATTGATTTTTTTTAATGTTACCATAGGAGATGACATCACTTGCACAAGGTCACACCAGCAGTTAGGACCAGTACCCACATCCCCTCGGTGTCCAGGCAGTGCCTTAGTCACTCGGCCACCCTTCTCACCAGGGACTACACGCTGCTGGCTGTGATTCCTGTGGTGAGATCCATGACTCACATACCACTTCTTCCAGTGTTTTACTCTTGATTTAAGCCCTTGTGCAAACTGCAGAAAATTACAAGCAATCAGAGTTTCATTTTCCATAAACAAGAACTTCACAGAGCTGCATAAGGAGTAACGCGCGGCCAGATGTTCAGATGGCAGGTTATCAAAGCTTTAACAGTCCTGTGTTCGCTGATCACCAACTTCACCATTTTCATGGGTTAGAACACGCTGCTATTAGACCCTAAGAGAACTTTCTGTTTGTGCTGCAGAAGAAATCAATTTATATTTGGTGCAATAGAGTCGTTTTGCTGGTCTATTTTTAAGCTGCTTTGTGAAGGGTGCTAGCATGACAGTTCCTGGAATCTGAAACAGCCATACTGAAAAAGAAAACAAGAATTCAGGCATCACCACCTCCATTCAACGCAGAACTATTTCCACTTTGGTTTAAAACCACAATAACTTTCCTTTGTCTCGTGAGGACAAAGTGAGGACACAGAGTGCACAGATGAATCAATACTTCACTGAAAAACAGCAAAGCTTTTTAGACAGTTAACCAGTTAGTTACCGGGGAGTTGCCATAACCAGAGATTAATACAAAAAAAAAGTAGGATGTAAAACACCACCTCTAATTTCCTTTTCCCCAGTAGACACTTGTCCCCTAAGAGGATGAGGCAGTCTCAATCTTGAGGGAGTTCCGAGGCTTCATTCCCTACAAGGATGGTCAACAGTGGAACAGGGGCTCAGAGAAGTTGTGGATTCTCCATCTTTGCAGACATTTGAAACTGGACTAGACATAGCTCTGAGCAATCTGATCCAAAGCTGAAGTTATGCATCCTTTGAACTGCAAATGGGACCATATGACCTCCTGATGTCCCTTCCAACCTAATTTTTTCTATTAGTTCTTTTAACAGCTAATGGACAGAGGAATAACTGAACTGGATCACATATTAAAGGTCTTCAGCAACACCCAACGCCTTTCCACTGATCAACTCAAGGCTCTGACAGCCATCAAATGGCTTTTCCTACTCTCTAGTGATCACCCTTATCTTTCCAAGGACTCTTCTGATTAGGGCAACACCTACCTAATCAGCTCACAAATCAACTCCTTTACTACTGAAATCTGACTGAAATCAGGAATGCTTTCCTTTCATAAAACTGTCCAAAAGCTGCAGTAATTCAAGAGCTGATTCATAGCAGATCATAAATCCCTGTATCAAGAATAGCAATGTGTGCACAGGACAAGTCAAGTACGCACAGAATAGGTACAGATACTGCATTGCTATATAATTTAATCCAATATCTCAAGGCTGCCAGATATTGTTCACCCATGCAGTTCTGGTTTGCCCATCCCATGAGAACTAAACACAGAACTGAGTGTCAAAATTATTGACACTGTATTTGAAATAATGCTTTTGTCTGCACTGACGAGACAAGAAGGGGATTTCTTCCAGGACTCCCCCGTTGGAGCTAGAAGAGGAAGCTGGGTGAGAAATACCACTGGATGGACTGCTGACACCCAAACCAAGCAACAAGTTCTGCTCAGCCAGAAGACAAAATATCAGCTGTGTGTTCCAGATTGACCTCTCTTTTCTGTCCAAATTAGCAACTCCTTCCTGCCAGTCTATTATCTCTCAGATGGATCAAGAAGTGGAAGCCACTGTAGTTACTACATTAAATGTTTCTCAAGGTTGTGAAGAGAAAAATGACTAGAAAGGGTTTGGCCTCTATGCCAGCTTAGCTAGAAAAGGGATGTTGTGGAGAAGATTAAGTTGTGTTTCCATAGCCACTGCTGAGCAGGTGGCAAACATCCACCATAGGTGCTTGTTCTATAGAGGATCCCACTTCTTGGTAAAACAGACACCCCCCAAAGAAACCATGGCTTGAAGATATCCAGGACTCTTCATGTCAGATGAGCCCTATATAAGTTTATGAAACCTCTTGGGATCATGATGATTAACTATCTTCCTTAAGCTATTCTGCACTGGGCTTTAGTGCTTTTAAACCACTGACCCCTTGAATTAAAGAGGTAGATTTCTCTTTTCACAGCTGTGACTCAACACAGGGAGGAATTCAGAGACATCTGAAAACAAAGCCAGGCAGAATTTAAAACAAAATCCTTCAATGACAGATTTAGAGAGTGATGGCTGCAGCTGGAGCTTACAAATATAACAACTAACTAACTGAGCATGCATTATATAAAAGCCTTACATGGACAGGCCCTGTGAAGGGCAATTTTTTCACTAGGAACCAGAAAAACAGAACTACTAGGAATAAATCATCAGAAAAACTAGATATTGGCTGTTCAAAAGGAACCTTGTTCCATGGGTCCTTCAGAAAATTAAATGGTAACCACCTCTAAAATGAGGAGATAGGCAATAACCTGTTAGACAAATTGATCTTTGATTATTTTTTTTTTTTAATCTTCAATGCAAAACTAAAATCTCTGTCTCTGGAGAGGAATAAAACACTAATAAGATGTAGTTTTAAAAACTTACATAATACCTTTCATACGTTCAATTTAAAATATACAGTAACTAGTACATACGTTATTGAGTCTTTGCAAAGGAAATGTACTCCTACTATTCCAGTTTCACAGCTGGGGAAGCTGATGCTAAATGTACTCAGCAGCCATCCTAGGAGGACTTGAAGTGAATAAGGAGTGGAAAGAGATTATATTAATTAATAATTATCAATGCCACTATCTTAAACATGATATGCTTCTTTCTACCCAGTCAAATGGGCTGCCTGACACAGCATATGTTTTAAATAAACACGCACAAGTGTAAAATGAAATTTATAAAATGCAACAAATACCTTGAAGATACTCAAGCACGGAACATGGTTACAGAGGAATAAACCTATTGACCATCTTCACACAGTACTGCAAAAGCAAAATAACCATGACTACTGGAAACTCTGCTTCCCTTGTCTGCTCAGCTGGGGTATGTGACTTGCATTAATGGCACAGGGAATAATGTACTTGCACTCAGACCCAGGACTGACTGATGTCAAATGAAGTTCAACCATTCATATTAATGGGGATCAGCATTTGTCTGAGGGAATGGAAGTCTCTTAGACCTTAGGGTCATGAATTGACAAGCTATCGAACATTTTCTCTGTTGTGCTGACCATCCTCCATCCTCAATGAGATCAGCTGTCTAGACCCTCAGTCCCACTACAGCTGCTTTGTGCTCCTCCCGAGGCACAGAAAGAGCTCATTGCTAATTCTTTCTTCGTAATGTGCAATGCAGGGTGAGGTCTCACGACTCCCTTTCTAAGACACATAGAATAGTCACATTTCTCCGGAACCCAGGAAAAACATAGACACATACATGTAAACTGTGAGTTTTGTTATTTTGGAGATCTGTGATTGACTAAGACATATGGTGACAGAAGTGCCATTAATGACAAAAAAAAAAAGCCCACTGAAAGCATCATCTAAAAGAACAAAGACGACTAACAATTTGTACCAAGAAAATTATTGCTAAATTGCTATCATCTCACACCATTAATAAACTGGGAGGAGGCAAAAAGCAGTTTTTCTTTCAGATGGACTTTCTGGAAAAATACCTTCTCACAGCATTTTTTCTTGAGAGGTTCCAGAGTATCTATAAGCTTGTGGGATGTAATCACTCTGATGATCAGCAAGCAGTTATTTCAGATGGCTGATACAAGTCTGTAGCTGATATCATCTGCCAAAACATTAAAATATGCAAAGAAAAACACTGCAGCAGAATTTTGTTCTTCTTAATATTAAGTAGAGCAATTTTGGGAGTAAGGACAGTTATAATTTTCACCATCATCATTAATATTGATCATATTAAGAACAACAATAATAACACTGATAACCATAACTTTTTTTAAAAACTTTTTTTGCAACAACAATTCTGCCAGAGGCAAATTTAAATTTCATGGTTGATAAGAAAGTAGGCTGTTTCCCGTGACATTTACAAGTTATAACCCAGCTCTGGCAGTCAGGACATGCAGAGTGAGTCAATTCAAAAAGCCTACTCAAACCTTGGCATCTCTGTTCCTTTAGAGGCACCTCAGCCACATTCTTGTTTTTCAGAAGTGCTTGTATAAACATTAAAAAACACAAAACAATAAAAAGATATGAATCCAGCATTCAAGGCCAATCTTAACAAAGGATGAGACAAATGAAACAAACAAGATTAAAATAAATGCCTTCTGTGCATAATAAATTTCAATATTATGAGTCACTGAATTGACTCAGGAACTACGAATTGACCATGCCCCTTTTAATTGTTCCACATAACGATCTCCTTTCTGAAAAAGAGGAACATCTTTAGCACACATAGTTGCTACAACTGATTGTTTCTTTATCAATAGTATATGTGTACTGCAGCGCGAGTTAGGGTACTTAAGTTCGGCCACAGGTTTAGAAAGCAGCACGTAGGATGTAGGAGATGTGCAACTAGATCAGCAAATGCCTTCTGTATGTACTTGGAGAATTACCAAGAGAAATCACCAAGAAAACAATGCAGATCTATTCCTCACAGTAATATCAGATGAAATGGAAAAGCTAAAAAAGCAAGACTGCAAACCTATGCAGTCAGTAACTGAGAAAGTAATCATATTTGAGCTTCTTTCAACATTAAAGTTGTCTCTCAATTTTGCTTTCCTTAGCAATATGTATCACAAAACACATTACTGATTTTCTACTTTTAAGCACTTCTGGGTTTTCTCCACCTTCAACATTCATTTCCTGTTCCAGAAAAACCCTCTCACACAACAACTCCTTACTTAAATAAGAATATAAAAATGTTTGTAATGGCAAGACTGAAGGCTCATCCAGTCAAGTAATCTGTTTTTAACAGTAAGTGTAAGGAAGAATAAGAATAGAACATTTATATATGATATTTCCCCACCCTTAGCGCTCCCCCTTCTCTCCATCTATTTTCAGCTCAGGAGATTTCCTGAGCCTATTGTGGCCTGTCTATTTTGTAACCCCCAAGCAGATATCACTTTCAAGTACTTGTCCAGTCTCCCTTTGAGCCCTTGTAAAATTCTTGCATCTGCAACACCATCTGGCAAACAATTTTGTATGTCTGCTACCCAATGTGTGAAGAACCACTTCCAATACCAACAATGCAATGTGACAATGTATTCATTTCCCCTCATATACCACCACTTTCATAACGTTAGCCAGAAAGTAGATCCCACTGGGCAATAAAAATAGGAAGATTCTGACTGAGTTGTGATGATCATCCAACTGTTTTGACATTAGAGGCATTATGCAAGCTACTTCATTATTTGACTTTGTATAATAGAATCACAGAGTGGCTGGGAAGTTAAGAGAAAATTGGTCAGAGAAAATTAAGAAGGTGGTAGTAGCGGTCAGCTCCAATGACTGTTAGCTACCAAAGAAAAGCGTCTTGCTATGGTCGCTGCACAAGATGAGATGTAACATTTCACAACTAAATCTTTGGTCAGAATCCAGGACCAGCTTTGAACATTCAACCAAAGAAGTTTTTGACAAGGTTGGCAAATACATGGGTGGGGAAAAATCATAGCTTAGATAAGTGAAGGAGAAACCCTCCAAGTTTCACAGCCAACAGAGGCTCAAGATAAGTAGCAGAAGGGCTCCCGCTCATCGTTCTGGGTGAACACCTTCAGGCGGTTGGATGGAAAATGTATGCCAGTACCCAGCAGTTGGGCAGCTCTGTCACCTCTCTCCCTGACAAGGACCACTGCCTCTCTCACATTGCAACAAAATTCAATTTTACTGTACTGAAATGGACAGGTTTTCCCACATGCAGAACTTTTACTGTCATTATAAATGAAATAAGGGGGGGGAGGGGGGGAAGGGTTTTACTTTTGCACAAGTTGATAATATATCTTTAAAATCTTCTGTTCTCAAAATTGATAGGATAAATAATTTAAGAAATGTATTTTAAGATTTATGCCATAAACTATGTGGAAATACAGTTATAAGCTCTATTAATCATGTTTCAAGGTGTGAGTGCTGTAAGAAACAGCATCTTGCAATTTAGAAGAGTAAAATTGTGAAATTTATGCCTTCCATTGAAACATCTGGTCTTACCCACTCTTGGTGCCAGAATGGCAGACTGGATAAGCTACTTGTTTATTCCAGTCAGGTGTTTCCTTGACTCCTGGACTTCATGTTAAGACATGATGCATATCTTACTCCCACTGGAGAATTTTTACTCTCATGAAGTCAATAGGTCAGAACTTGAAATTTACAGCTCATGAAAGGGATTCCTCATTCGAGTTTGTTATATTCTAGTGGATCAGTAGACAAACACCAATACTAAAAAACAATTGTACTTTATATACTCCATACTTACACTTCATAAATGCATAGTCATTAATTTAAGGGCCTGTCAGAATACAGCTTCTTTAGCAATATCCCACATAGTGAATCATGAGGTGTAGTAAATATTCAAATGGGTTATAACTCATAGAAATACTACAGTGAGCCCTATAGAAAAGCTCCTTTCCTTTTACAGCAACAGTAAAGTTTTTAACTCACTATTATAAACTATAACTATTCCAAATGATCAAATTAGTTATATTTACTTATTTAGAATTAAAAATTATTTAGTTCTTTTGATTATATCTATCAAAAGTCAAGTTTCAAGTTAAGTTAGTGTCTGCAGTGGATCACGATAATGTAATGACATTTCTGTCATTGCCTAGTGAGTTTCAGAGCTGTTTCAAAAAATACACATATTCAAAAGTTCCGTGACTTTTTTTATCAAAAACTAGCATTAAAAAGATGACGGAAACCATTACACTTTCTGAGAAAAAATCTTCGTTAAGTTTTAAAACAGAAAAGTTACACCTCCTTTTTCAATTACAGCTACTTTTAAGATTTTCCAAAGGTAGCTACAATTTGGCTTTGATCCTGTTATTGCAAAGTGCCAGAAATGCCTAATTATAGCAGGGAAAATGTTGTGTGCACAAATATGTATGTGTTTGTCTACAGTCCGCATGAGCAATCAAAAAATATCCAACATATACACACAGCAAACCACATAATTAAGATTACTCTTATGGAGAGTAAATTTGTCTTTAAAGTAGAAAATAATGGAAGGACAGCAGAGATTTCTCGGTACTAAAACATAATGCTTCATTTACTGAGTAATCCCTGGAGCACATGGATGTTTATCTCACTCTGGGCAAGCTCAAGTGCATGGATAGACCATTACAGTACTTCAGCTGATGTACGATAACTTGTTAAGCAACTGTAATGCAACAACACTCTTTCATGGGCTTATAGACTGCATTTCTATATTTTCCTCCATGCCAATATGACTTTGAGTCCCAAATATTAAATCGTTAAAAAATATCAGCATGTTCAAAGTTAGAATGCCTGAATCTGGATCCACAAAGCACTAAAGACCGGTAAAAACTGGAACCTATGTCTGAAGTCTCTCCAAGTTTGGCAGGTACTGTGTCTGAATATACTCTGCCTTCAGAAAAATAAAATAATACTAGTTAAAAAAAAAGACAGACAAGATTTTGCAATAGGAAAGACACAATACAGTTAGGTTGCATTGTTTCTTAGATGAATAATGGCTGGAGAGCAGACATTAATATGACTAGTTGGTTGACTACAATTCAAAAAAAATTTAAGAAATGTAGACATAAGCTGTAGATTAATAGTAAATGCTGGCAAATGGCTTCAGAGAGTCCCCAAGTTTTGCTCTGGGAGAACGGCAAAAGGAGAAAGGATACTGCTAAAGCTTCACTTCCCACCACTTTTACTCCACTGCCTCTTGTCAAAGTGTAGGGTGCAAAGACTGATACTTGGTAAAAGCAAAGCTTAAATTATAAAAAAAAAGAAAATCTAATAGATGACCCAGGAGTTACAATGAACATTGCACCTCTCAATATAACATTAGCTTTCTTTCAGCTATGTTTTAATGTTTCATCACATACGCAGGACACAGATTTCATTGTCCTCTGCAGGCTCAATAGCCCGCAGAGGCTATTGAGCATCTTCTTCGATGTGGTGACTCTTCATTTCTCAATGAAATCTGTGAAAGCTGAAGGCAGTACTATTCATTCATTCAAAGTATTCATTAATTTTCTAGGCTTTTAGCCTTTATATAAAAATCTTATTTTTCTATAATTTCAGATTACTAGGTAAGGAAAGTTAAATACAAACAGAGAATATACACTGTACTGCTTTGTAATATGTGACCTCTAGAATCTCAGAAATGCCCCCTTTTCTGTATTTCTTTCAATGTATTTGACCCAAACTTCTGGCTGCCAATGTAAAAGCAGTTTTAAAGTCATTTGTAATGTTGTAATATCCATAATAGTCTAAGGATATAAATGATGCAAGATTCACAGAAAAGTAACTTGTGCGTACTCAGATATAGAGTTATTATGATCTTATTTCTTAAATATTAAAAATAGAATGCATTTTAGGGGCTTTTTTTTTTTTAAATGAAGCAGAAAGTACCAATCAATGGTCATCTGTATTTTTGTTGCCATAGTTCTTATTTCACACAAGAGACCTTTGATATCAAAGCATGGCTGAGATATCAAAATTCTTTCAAATACTTATCTCTTTTAATGATAACTACAGCTGCACTCAAAAGCTGCTGCCTTGTATCACTTACATTCCCACAGGAATATAAATCTCTGAGAGGCAAGGGTTTAAAAAAGGTATTCTTCTCAGAGCACTGGAGAAACACACAGCTTTATTCTTTTGTGCTGCATAATAGTATTATAGGGCTAACATGCTGAAATATACGTTCTTTCTATTTTTTTTCCTGAAGCTTATCTACTCCACATTATTAATCTGTGAGAAAGAAAAACCAGGAAGAGAGATCCAACAAATTCAGAATTCAAATACTGTCATTTGGGCTACTGAACATCTTCAGTGGAAGCAATTTAGTCCAAGGCATGGGAATATTGAAAAAGAACCATTATGAAGAGACACTAGTGAAAGCTGGTTGCTATCTGTTTGAGATCAAAGAGGATCAAAGCAAATCTGAAATTGTCTTGTAGATGAGGTAATAATGTACCTAGTGATCCTGAAATGAATTGTTTAAATATTCATATTTCTACATTTTATTTTAAAAGGTGTGCATTTAAATCCCATGAGTAATCCAACAATGCTAATCACAAAATAGTAACATAAAATTAAATTTTAAAATGAGATCTATTCCATCCTTGAATCAAAATTAATTATTTCATCACGGTAATGCCATATTGTTTTTAAAACCTAGTGACTATATTTGTTTAATTTAATTCATAAGTCCCTGGTTATCACTGCAATTTTACTCATATATAAGTTATCTAACATGCACTGCTATAGCTGTTTGATGTATATTTCCAAAACCAGAAAAAACCCTAAGATCTAGAGACACATCATCACCTCCTGCAGAAATGTCACTCGTGCTATGAATAAAGCATAAGCTTAGAAAACCATCATCGCACAATAAACAAATATCATTTGCTGAACCAAATACATATGTCTGGAATTCTGCTCCCGAGCTAATTGGAGGCAGGCTCTGGTGCTGTACCGCAGGACACTGCAGTTGAGAAATCCCTCAAACTGGTCATGCAGAGTTCAGCGTGCCGTGCAACAGCAATTGCTTAACTCTGGAGGCAGGAGGCATGGCGAGAAATCTCAGAAACCAGACTAGGAAACAATGCTGTCATTTGTCATGGACAACCTCAGCAGTGAGAGGAAGCCAGCGAGAAGGACAGGGTCCTTCGTAAAGCAGCGATGTGCCATTGCAAAGGGCGAGCCCTGGTCTGGGGGATAGCTGGGGCTCTTGTACAGTGGAAGAGCACTGGGAGAGATGAAGGGTAGACCAGAGCAAGAAAGGATGAGGCCTCCTGAGCAACCTGGAGGCCAGCACCTGTTCCCACAAGCGCTGCCCCAAACCACCACTGCCTCTGTATTCGGCTGTGTCAAGCTGGACTGGGGCCAGCCTATGCCTGGGACACCATGGTGATTGTCATGGGAGGAATTATTGCCTCTTGTTAGTCTTCCTCTCAAAAATGGAGGAACACCTAGATGAAACAGAAATTATTCACTATCCAAATAACAAAAGTTGAATGGGAATGTGCACACAGCTGGCAGATTGTCTTATCCAAGGAGACTATCAAGCTCGATCACAAGACACCCCAAACCTCTATGCTCATGTTAAGCACCTAATTCTAAACTGATGTTTAATTTAGAAAGGTACTGCTGCAAGATAGTTAGCTATGACTCCCTGGTATATCCAAAGACAGAGAAACAACAAAACTACTGAAGGAGCTTGGTCACTCTTAAAAGCCTGTTCTAATTTTTAAAATTCAGTAGGTGCAAGTAATGAACTAAAGGATACATTCACTGGGATCTGACCCAGTCCCATATCCAAGTTGGAGGCCAGAAAATTTTGAAACTCTGCAACAACTCCTCTCCTTCTTTCCTGTGTGTCAAACTAACCCCAACCCTGAGTGTATCTTCTAGTTCAGTCTTGTCCAACACATGGTTCCAGGCAGGATGTTGCCTGTAAAACCCTCATGCATTAATTCTACTAACTGGAGCATTCAAAATAACAGCAAAGCTTTAAGAGGGGGACCAAAAGGCAATGTTGCCTTTCCAACGGTAACATGCTATCAGCCACAGCCAAGGCTGGGAACTCATGCGTTAGTGAGGTATTGAGCTAACATGTCTTCACAAAAACCATTCGACCTGATCAGCCAAACTGTGGACCTTGATTTATCTGTCTGACAGCCCTGTTCAGCCCTGCTGCGTTGGACTTTGCCCAGTGCCACCACCGGGAAGCTGCAGAGCATCTCTGTGAAAAGCATCTGCAAAAGGAGCGGAGGGGGTGGGAGGAACAGCTCAGACTTGGTAAAATAGGTGTAATAGAGTTGGAAGTGGAAAAGTGCTGAGCTGATTACCCTGTGTGAACTGACTATAGGAACAATACCCAAACAAAAGACAATCTAAGACAACTGTTACAACAAAGCCAGTTCTGAAAGACAACATCTGACAAGGCAACATCTTTTTTAAAAATCCTCAGGATATTAACTGCATATTTGTGTGTTGTATTAAGAAGACTAACGTCATGACAACAGCTCAATTTAGCACAAACAATAGGCCAATAAATACAATACTAGTGCTTTAAAATAATTAAATAACCATTTGTTCTTGCATTTATGTTGCTTCCAAATACTGGCAGAATTCCTTCAAATAAACAAACAGCTCTTTTTTATTTAATTTTTAAAGATTAGGTGTTGGCAGTAATTTAGGCGAATCTGGACATTTGTTCCATTCATCTGAGGTGAAAAAAACAAAGACACATCTACCACGTTGCATTTTCACTCTTAGAAAGCCAAAACAAGGGCCCTCCAGGGAACAAGAAGTTTAATTATAAACTATCACTGCAAAACAAGATAGATTCTGGGACATATCTCTGGGAACACATTCAATACACTAAGCCAATATAATCTGAAATGTAACTTTTAATTATTTTTTTTTAATGCAGGACCATGGCTCTTTTTGGTGTAAAAAGAAAAAGCCAACAAAATAGTGATCAATTACAGAGGCTCTAAGTTTGGTGCAAAATAATGTTCATAATATAGTTAGTGATTCTTCAGAAGCACTCACAAGAATAGAAAAACACAAGCAGTATCATTGATCAGCAGCCCGTTTGTTTTTAAACTGTGCACTAGATTTGTGCTCTGCAATACTGAGAAAATGTGAAGTATAAGAGTCACAGTGCACAAGAACATCACCTTCTCTGCACTGCAGTTTTCAGCTTCAGTTCCTATAGAGCTTTTATAATTGTTGTATCAATTGTCACAGCAGAAGCATCTTAATGAAAAACAGATACTTTTTTCTGTTCACTTGTTTCTTTTTTCTGCTTGTTTCTTTTTTCTGCTTGTTTCTTTTTTCTGCTCCCATACTTTTTCCTTTCACCCTCCCCACCAAGAAAAAGTAGGAAATTTATTCCAGAATCCTCAATTTGAAATATTTTTTAATCACACATGATGCATCAAATAGCTGATTCATTTCTGTCCGCAGAAAATTCCTCTAACAGGAATGTACATTTCTTTTAAAAGTTGAAAGAAGTTGTAACTCTTCTAGAACTCAGTGAGGCTATTTAATAAGGCTGTGTTTTAGATTTCCATTGTGTAATGGAGAAGAAAATGAGTTATGTCAATAACACTGTCAACAAGGTCAAGCCCCATAGGAATCCCTATGAATTCCTTCTAAAATCCTGTGTAGATCTGTAAGCTATGCCATGATCTTACCCACCACATCGGTGAAGCGTGGAGCTTATTTTAAACAACTGCATCCTGACAGCCTAATTTTGTTTTCACAGAGATGAACTGGGTCTCTAGAAAGGCATATAGCTGTCTCATAACACGAGAGGTGTCCATCAGGTAAATTGACTCTCCTGAGCAATTCCTGATTCTGAGTCACAGAAATAAACATGAAAGCTTTGCACTAAATCTAATTTAGAGAAATAAATACTGAAGATTCCATGTTCTAAAATGCACACATGACATTAAAGATGAATGCTAATTTACCTTTTCTAAGAACATACATTTCTACGTAGATCAAATATATAAATTGGTAAGAATACTATTACCCAGGGTAATACTATTGCCCATGTTCAATACCTTTGAAGGTATTCAAGCCTCTTGAGATCATGCAATTTCTAAATGTGATAATGTGAAAACGCTTTTTTTTTGCCTAAATCATGATGATCATATTTTAGAAAATCTTACAGCTGCAAATAGTGATTATCTGATTATTCATTCTCATTTTCCTTCTTCATTCTTTTCCCAGCAATAACTCCCTTGTATTTTACTGAATGTCTTCACATTTTTAGTGAAAATAGCAGAGATTTATAATAAAGATTTACAACAAAGTCTCCACTATGGAGCTGTATCAGAGTAATGCAGAGAGTAATCAGTAAGGGACACATTGGCATGTGCCCACTGACGTCAGCGAAGTTGCACTAATTAGGTAGAAAAGGATCATGACCATCACGACCCTATAATATTGATGATACTTGTGTTCACTAGCACACAAATATTAAATTTATCGTCTTAGTTCCAGTTCTGAATTCTTTTGACTGACTAATTAGTGAGCACATTCATTCAGATAATTTGAATGAAAGTAGAGCTTGTCTTTAATAAATTTAGTGTATAAATATTTGATGATATCTCTAAGGCTTAGACTCATCTCCATTCAATTTAAGTAACTGAAAAATAGAAGCTGGCAGCCTGGTCACTCGAAGCTAAATGCATAAGGAACGAAGAGAAACAGTAACCACCAGAAAGTGAAACTACCAACCTGAGCTGCGTAGCGCCTGCTTTTGATTCTAATTAAGTATCAGATCCTATACGGGAGGAAAAAATGCAGGTCTATGCTATCACTTGTTTATCTATTTGACTATACCCAGACCAAGTAAATTATTCCAAAACCAACACAAAACATTACTAGAACAATTGCTTTTGTTTCTCCGTTTCCAGATCTACATATAGTTACTCCCCGCGTAATACCCACACTGAGTATCATTTGCTGAAACATCCTAAAACCCTGACATGTCTGAGCATGGTCCTCTGTTGTAGGAGGTGAAGGAATTAATCCCTCCGATGTTTGTGTAACAGGCTCTTATCCTCCTGCTACTAAAAAGGAAAAGTATATTAGTGATGTTAGGCGTACATATCCTTACTGTGGTAGTACTCTCACTTGAGAGGAAATGAAAGAAAATGTCATGCTAGACAAAAAGGATTCCATGATAAATGAAATGAAATTAAATCCCCCCAAATAAATGATAAATGAGAAGATTACAAGGCCAAGAACTGAAAAGTTACAAATGTCAGTGCTACAGCTGGAATGTGATGGCAAACAACATGATCCTGCCTCACACAGTAAGTCTGTGAAGCAGGGGGAAAATAAAGGCAATGTTTTACTAAGCTCATTTAAGAATAACAAGACAACATTTCTACTTCCTTGGTGTCTTTCTCATTCAGTGTCCACCCTCTGCAGGAATGACCCAGAGGTCCCGAGGAACACATGCTTTCTGATTGCATGGTTAAAAAATGCAGCTTGGTGCATATACATTAGAGAGCGGGAAGGAATGAAAGTGCAGACAGTTATCCTCTGGGATGCTGATAGTGAAAGCGCTTGCAAGTTATTTCTCATTGTTTCCAATGGAGGGGAGCATGGCTGCAAATCACTGAAAACGGATATATCTACAAGTCTGTTAGTGCTTTATTATTATTAATCAAAATGAAACCAGTATTTTCTTCTATTATCTATGTAGATATATCCTCTGTATTCAAGTAGTTAAAGAGAGGCCTGATTAGTCCTGAATACTATTAAGGGTTATACCCCTTCCTCCTCTTGTCTTCAAAGCAGTGAAGTGTTCTGCTCAGTGGTTGTCAAAGAACCAGACTAGATGACAGAATGCCATGTCAGGTACCAGAAATCTGAAAATGTGACAGAATATTGCTGTCCTGGACACAAAATAAATGGGATGGGGAACTTGTCCCAGTCCTAGACTAGAAATGAAAGGTTAAAAACAGAAAAATCTCTTTTTTTCTCTCTCCCAAGCTTTTTTATTTACAAAATTTGTAATTCTTTTCTTTATATATATATACATTTGCAAATGTAACTGAAGCAAACTGCTTCAAGGAACTGAAAACATACCACTACTCTTTCTTAAGACCCCATATTAGTCAAACCATCCATGACTAGCTTCTGATACTACTTCTGTCACTGAGGTTTGGGTAAAGAGCAGAGCAGCTTTCTCCTGGAAGGTCCCAGGACATTTCACTTAATCTTCCGCCTCCCACTCTGGGTCTCATTCACATATTTCAGTTCCTCTCCCTGTGTGGCCATACTGGGAGCACTCACAAGCTAAACCCACAGGAAAGAAACAGAGAAGAACAGGAACCGCGTAAGAGCCTGCCTGGACAGATTGAATAATGCTCCCAATTTGTTAAGCACTAGAAGATGACTGAACTTCCCCAGTGTTATTGTTTTATCATTCTTTTGAAATCATAACTTAATGCTTTTATTCTCTATGAACTAGTGCACTAAACACAGTAACTTAATGGTGGAGTATTAGAAAAACACTAATGTAAACATATACTACTAATAATAATATAAATGTACTGACATATGCTTCTGATTATCGTTACAAATGCCTTTTGGGAAGGCCATATTGAATCTTTAAAATTTATCTTTAACCATGGCCCAAAATTCAGAGTTCTGTTAAATGCATTCAGCCTGAATCCTTCTGAGTCTCCACGTGAAGAAAGTATAGGCTTTCAAAACAGACCGAGTCTGGCCATAACACAACAGGATCAGAGACATACTTCTGCCACAAGGGAAAGCACTTCAAACACCAGGGTGCCAGTCTGTCAGCACTTATCACTCAGTGGGTTATACTATCTCTCCAGCAGATTCCCCTTCCAAACTTATACTTCATCACACTCCTGACCTTGCTGCATACGGCCCCTTCAGCAGAGTTCAAGTCTCTATCATGTAAGACATGGAGAGCTTATTCACCGCTTCTCATTATCATCTCAGAGCTTTGTTCATTGTAAGCCAAAATTATTTACTCTGCAGTTTTGAGGGTGTTCATGGAGGAGGAAAGGATTAAGAAAAGTCTAACTAAGAAAATGTTATGCTGCAAAGAAAACAAGCAAACATCTGCCTGTTCATGAGCAAATGATTGCTTCTGCTCCTGTTTGGTGTGCAACTTTCCATCCAAAAATGGGATGGAAACTGAGATGGCCAGGCCATATTGCGCTCCAGCTAATAAAGTGTTTCAGATCAAGAAAAACAGGCAAGGCTGCATCACTCTGGCCTGCGTCGTATGGACTCTTTTTTTTTTTTCCTTCGAAACGTTCCATGTGCTGTTCAAGCCAAGACAAGAAAAGAAACATTTTTAACCTTAAGGGTCTGACATAAGCCTACAAAATCAAATAGCCAGGGCTGAAGTGAGGCAGGTTTTACAGTTCTTAAGTAGCTACCCTTTGTTCCCTCCTTAACGGTAAAGTTACAGTCAGAGAAAACATAGCAAGCTGCGAGCAAACGGGCAAGAACAGATTCAACTTGCTACTTTTAATTTGCATTGAAATCTACGCAGGTCAGGGCCACATGGTACTAAATACTCTACAAATAAAGAGCAAGTGTCAATACCTTCCCTGATGAGCTTACATCTAAGAAGACAAAACAAACAAAAGATGGGTGGAGGAAAAGCCTGTGTAATTACAGGAATACGGTACAGTCACCCCCAGTGCAGCTCTGAATTGAGTTTCCAGACCCCAAGCCTAAGCCTGTATCAATAAATAAAATGTGCCAGACTCTATTTGCAAATCCTGAGACAGAGCAGCCTGGCACAGCTTCTGTCCATACAGCTAAACCCTCATTCCCTTCAAAAGCGAGTGGTCTCATCCATATTGCCTCCTGGGAGCCCTCCACATCCCCCCAGCTTATGACAGGGCAGCTTGGAAATGTGCTAGTTGACAAGAGCAAAAAACAGGCCAATGAGCAAGCTAACAAACATCACGGGCTATTGCAGGTCAATACCGGCTTTTGGCCTTGTTTAACTTGCAAATACAGACGCGACCCATCTGTCTCTCATGAGGTCTGCTTGAGAGTCCCTGCACTCACAAGCGAAACGTGACACTAATGCCATCAGCTGAGCGAGATAGGCAGTCAGTGACAGAGCCAGCAAAGCATCCCATCAAGTTCTGACACTTAATACTGCTTTTCATTGTGTAATTTCTATGGAAAATATGAGACGTGGCAAAACCATGCAAAATATTCCACAGTGTGAATACAGATGTCCAAATCGGGCTAACATGACCATCAGCTAGAAATTAAAAAGAGAAGGGGGTTCTAGGTTTTGTGAGGGTGTGGGCAGATAAATTACAGGTGAAATCTTTGAAATTTAAATCTGGTTTTAAAAAAGGCAGTGCTAAGCTAAAACATCAGCTGTTTTTTATGATCACTGAAACTCTCTGATTTCAGAAAAGCTTTGACAAACTTGGGAAAAAACAGCAAACAGCTGATATCCACTACAGTGCACACAACTGTCCCCTACAAGATCCTGCTCAGGGACATGCTTTTAGAGCAGAAGTTCACCGACTTCTCCACAGATCTTCTTAATTCACCTTCCATGAGATACAGACCTCCAAAAGAAAGAGAGGCGATAAAAGCCATGCAGGCAGCACTGTGACAGGGGGACACTACTGATCCCCGGTGCTTGTCACGGCCCTCGTGCCACTTCTCACCACCTCTTCCCTTTTGCCCGCAGACCTGTTCACGGAGTCACTCTCAGCTGCGGTCACATCGCCTGGTTTACTTTAAACACCTGAAGTTCAGTGCTGCTGTACTTGCTGGAAATGGATCTGCAGGACTGAGGACAGAAGGCTCACAATGAAATGAGAGTGGAAATGGGAAATGAACTTTTAAGATGATAGAGTCACAGACAAAGAAGGATAGGTGATGAATCTCTTGCTCTCTTCCACCACACACTCAGAAGAAGGGATTAATAACCGAACACACTGAAGAAACTAGCTAAATTATGGCTAGCAACCTCTTGTCACATTCAGAAGATGAGATGCCTAATTTTTTTTAATCAAATCAATTCATGAGAAAGAAAAACTAAAACAAATAAATAATCAGCATGGATCTTGGAAGAAAGAGTTTCAGGAAATGTTTTATGGCAAAGAGCAGCCCTTCTGCCATCCAGCTGTTTGTTTTGTTTTAACAATTCATGAGAGTTGAGCTTCTGCAGCTTCTTTTCTTTTTCCTATTCCAAAAGCCTTGAGGATGTTTCTCTTTTAATTTTGAGCCCACTCTTGAGCTGGGAATTCTTTTCCCAACGCATGAGTGTGAATGATATGAATGGAGATTGCGCAACTGCTTACCTCTTCTCTTGCTGCTCAAGTTATTTGCCTAACTCTTCCTGAGAGCAATGAAAGAAACCTTTCTCTTTTCATGGGTTTATTTGGATCTGTGGAAACCAAAGACTTTTAGTCTCCCTACATGCATTTATAAAGTCTTCTGCACAACTGAAGGACTTTGTTTAGTATGAAGAAACTCTGAAATCAGGAGCCACCAGTTTGTCTCATAAAGAAAGTCGGACTTGCACAGTTCTCAGCACTTACACCTCCAGGGATGCTGGACCTCCAAAAAGCGAACAAAAATAAATTATATGATGCCACAGAGAAGTTTCCCTCTTCCAACCTGGGTAGAAAGACAGCAGGAAAATGGCCATTATGGCTCCAGCTAAACCATAAAAGACTAACGCAAGTGCTACAGAAAGCAGGTAAATAAGAAGGTTTGTCTTTGTTTTCCTGTATGTGTATATTGTGCCTGTAGACACAATTTTGGATTTAATAGGCCAAATCCAACTCTTTGAAGTTAAGGGAAATGCCTCGGTCTCTTCAATCACATTCTTTTTGATTTACTTATTAATGTCATTTGTGATGTGACATAAAAGCACCCAGCAAGCTGTTATACTCCCTTCAACAAACAGCCACCCAGATGCTCAACAGCTGTGGCGGTGATAGTCCTAAATCAAATCCTATGTGGTTTTCCTATACTAAATACCATACACTCCTGCAGCACCGTCAGTGAACAACGGGGGAGATCGGCTCCAGCAGCCACCAGACACCAGCATGGAAGCCCGCTCCGGTCCACCAGCATAGAAGCCCATCCTGGTTCGGCAGCAGAGACTGAAGATGCTACCTCTGCTCCAAGTTTGCAACAGCATGTTTTTCCAAAGATGAAGGGGAGAGAAAAAAAGAAAAAAAAAAAAAAAAAAAAAGAAACGTAGCACAGAGGTTATTTGACTGAACCTTCTGGCACTGAAACAGGCTCCCGTGTTGACAATTAAGAGATTCACCCCAGCTCACTGCCTCAAAGCACTGCAACCTAAGTGAACTACATATTTTGGACCAGGGTTTGCTGTCAGAGATGCTGTTTTCCAAGCTCTTGCTGTCGTTGATATCCCAATGTCTGCAAAAGCAGCTAAAATGAATTAAAGAAATACTGTAATTCCTTCATCCTAAATTTAGTCATCTGAAAACTAGGTGTCAGTTCATCTAGTTTCCATTTACAGTCATTAGAGCGAAACAGACACTTCAGGGACTGAATACTCCAAACCACTTCAGATTTCTTGGATGGGAAGCTGGGTGTCTCCCTCTCTGCTGATTAGACAGAGAACCTATATGACTATCTTAGTTGAGATACTTAGATCTTGCCCCTTGGAGCCCTCGATCGGGGTTACCAAATGGTCATGGACCTCCAACAGGTGGAGTCACAGGTCAAATAGAAAAGTACTTGCACAAAAGAATATTTAAAATGAAAGTGGATCAGGGGCCTGAAAATGATAACTATAATCAATTTCTCTCAAAAAGCATCCGAGAATTGGTGCTACAGGCCCAATGCTTTGCTGCCACAAGAAACCAATCCTCAGTGGCCACGGACTTGTCCACTTCCGCCTTCCAAAACCCCCTCAGCAATCCCATCAAATTGATTGCAAGGAACAATTATCTACAGCTATGCAAGAGCAAATCACTGCACCGTCATGACTCCAAGCTGAATGAGAATAGCAATACCTCATTTCTGAGGTACATCTTTGTTCTCTAATATACTTGTTAACTTTTTTCAGAAGAGTTTTAACTCATGCTCTGTGTAGACAGTGTGGCTCTGAGTGCAGATGAACTTTACAACAGTGGCTGTAATACAGGTGATAATATTACTAATACCCATTTCTGTTGTGTATTGGCCTTGCACATCTCAATAGCTGCCTGTATCACTCAGTTAAATTGTTTTGCTTAATGTGATCCTACCTGGTGCAACATGAACAATCAGTGCTGTGTCAAGAGAGCGGAAGCTGCTGCAAGCCCCTGGGCTATTGCAGCTATTGCTGCAGCTGAAATTTGCTCTGATTGCTTCACTTCAAAATTTTTGGCTGGTTTTTGCTATTAATCTTGGAAAGCCTCCAAAATAAACCTGATAAAGCCCTGAACATCACAAAAGATGCATTCTTCCCCATACTTGTAAATCATCTTTGGCACACTTCCTGATTTTAGTAGTTATAGATTTCCCCCAAGCTCCCTGCATATTGCCCATAGATATAAGGCTTTGTATGATCTGTCTTCTAATTCAGAAAACTACAGCAAGCTATTGCATGAACCCCACACTAGACAGTAGAACAATTCAATACTAAAGCAGTGTTTAGGTCTCTGTATGGTTTTCTTGATGGATGTTACACTGCTGATCTATTTTTATGTATTATTTATACTGGGATAGTGCCTAGAGGCCCCAGTCAGGGACAGGACCTCATAGTGCTGCACATATTATGAAGGAGGATACAAGAACCTCTCCTCCTTGCGGCTTATAGTCTAAGTATATAATGAATGTCACCAGATGGATAAAACAGTCAGAGGGAGCAAAAAATGAGATAGTTGTTAATAACAGTAACAGGCAGCGCACAACGTCTACGTATCTATATATAGGCAATGTGGTGTTCCTGTCACTGTTGTCTGCTTTCTCTCTGTCCTCTGCATTGTGTCTCACAACTTGCAGTGACCTGTGGACAAGCACAGAGTCATCCTCTGTGTGTCTGAAGCACTGGGCACTTGGAAGTATCTTTCACTGCCCACACCAGGCATGTAGGTGAGATTCTGAGGATGTAAACCAGAGCAAAGAGGTAGGTACTTACAGAGGATGATGCAGAGCCCCTGAATTAGGGCATAAAGCAGATGATGTGAATTCGCAGCTTTGGAGTCACTCATGGGAAAGATTAGGACTTTGGGGTGTCAAGGAAGCCCAACAAGAAGCTGGACTCAGTGCAATTCACATAATCTCCACCTTTATTCCCTTACACATTGACAGTGCAGAATATAAGTGCCTTGGGCATCTGCATTCCTGCAGCATGAACAGCCAAGAGTCCTTACAGTGTCCAATAACACAGTACCTCGTTCAAGTCCAGGCTCTCTGGGGAACCAGAGATAGGTGCATCTCCCATCTAACTCACTGGCTAAGTCTCACTCAGGTTGAAGATGGGCTTTTAAGCTCATAGCCTTGTGACTCAAATACACCTCTTCAATTTGGGAGTTCTTATTTCATGTCCTGATCTGAGTCAGGATTGCTCCACACCCAGGTAAGATTCCCACCATGTTTAGATCCCCTGTGCGAACACTAAATCCTCCTCTAAGTTCTTAGGACAGTTCAGCTCTGATTTCCCAAAGCAATAGCTGTTGGGTCTGCAAGATAAAGAAAAAGCAATAAACGTGAACTCCTGCAAACACATTTTGCTCTTCTGAATTCAGCATATTTTAGACATTCCCAAGCATAAGTCTATTCCAGTATCATATGTAGCCACAGGCTTTCTGACCCCAGGTCCCTGTCCCTGAAGTGACTGATTGCTCACTCATCCCCGTCTCTTCATCAATAGATGAGCCAGAGGACAGAGGGATGAATAGCAAAGGGACTCTCTCCTTCTCTTCCCTGCAGAGCCAGTGAAGTAGGCAAGTGACAAGCAGTTGTGAGGGAAATAAGAGTCCAGCTGCGTGAAGATGAGCTCTGGCGAGGCTGGAGGTGGGAGCTACCAAAAAAGAGGGACAAAGCCTGAAAGCAGGCCTTTTCTTTGAAGAGTGCAAACCAAAAAGAGTAAACTAGTCATAAAGAGATGTTGCTGTCCTGCAGGGTATCGAATATAATAATACGAGTCCGGACTCTATCACTGAGTCACGCCTACAGCAGGATAAACTAATTAAGCTCATCCTTCTTTGAAATGCAAACTTGTGCAATTGCATGGGTTAGCAGGGACCTCAGATAGGTCATCTCACTCTTCCTCATGAGTCTGTATTGCTCAACCTTTCCTTAGATCCTCAGCATCCTACAGCTGCTTTGCACATGGATCTCCAGCATCTCTAATAGAAGCTTCCAGAATTTTTGTAGCTCTTCTCTGAATAAATTTCATTTCCCTACATAATTTTTTTTCTTTGAACTCACAGTGCCCATAATTGTATTTTCTCTGAGGATCAGTTATTTTCAAGGACATTCTTTGGTAGTACGTGCACCATAGTAGTTTTGGGATGTTGCTAGTCTGCACAAGGACTGCTTCATAGAAAGAGGAGAAGTGGGAGCTCTATCATGCAGTTAGTTTTTAATAAAAGACTTCGTTAATGTTTTATGAGAAATAACAGGAGAAACACACAAGTTCTTTGAGGTGGTTTCTGTAATTCTTTTAAAAGAGCATTTCAGCAAATACACTCATTAAAGACTTTTTTTTCCCTTAAAATCAAGCTAAGTTGATTTTATTTAATCCTTTTATTCTCAAGATAACATTCACCTTGCCGAATTTCAACCATCTAAAATTCAGGCATTGTCTTGGATCCCTCCAGAGAGGGTGCTGGGGTGAATTCATATCCCAACGCAGATACTGTCGCCGAATATGGTGCATTGCCCTTTGGAGTACCTCATCTCTACTGAAAACAGAGGAAGATTAGGTGACCACCTTACACTACAGACAAGTGAAATAAATCCCATCTTAATTAGTTTTTCTACTCAGTATACTTGCATGGCTTCCATTGTTACAACATCTGAACACCCATATTTTCCAAATCTATTATTCTCACACTCTTTTTATGACACAGGGTAGTTTTTACCCATTTACAGACATATATAGCTGAGGCAGGTAGAGGCCAAGATCCAGACCTGCAAAGGTATTTAGCAAGTTCATTGTCTAAATTAAGTGGTTTTCAGTCTCAGCTGACTAACACTCAATGATGTAGACAAAGAAGTGGCAGTTGGGTGCCTTTAGGAATTTGCTAGGATCTAAGCAGAAATGACTTGCCTAAGGACGTATGTCATGGAATTAACCCCAGGTCTCCTGAGCTGCTGGAATGTCCTTAACGTTAAGCAAATCCTCTGCTGGTTTTGGAATTAAACTTTTGAAGTATTTACAGTCATGTCTTCTTCTTTGTCAAACTCAAACAAGCTATGCATGCTCCAATCCTTTAATTTTTCCTCATAAATCAAACCTGACTCAAAGACTCCCTTCTCACGTTTATTGCTCTTCTCTAAGCTCTCCTTAGATGTTAACTTACCAGTAATAGCACAATGAGGCCAAAATGCCAGGCTGGGTTTTTACGTGTCACTGTGATACAAGTAAACACATGAACACCATCATAAAGTTGGATCTTTCACTAAAATCAGTGAAAATATTATATTCACTTCAATGAGCACAGAGTCCTACTCCGGTATGTAGCATCTGAGCAATTCCTATCACAGTACAGTGCACTGATATTGTCTGTTGCACTTATAGAAATAACTGACCAAGACCTTAAAACTGAAATACTTAGGGCTTGTCAACATGCGAGTCCACATACAGTAGGATGTGAATTAGCAGCATACTGACTGCTCTGCAATCCCATCACACATAAGTGTATATATGAAGGCTTTTAATTAGAAAGCAGCTTACTTCACTTTGAAAGCAGACTTAGGACATATACCCTGCGACTGATCCTGCAGAGAGTTAGTGTGAAGAAGACACCACACTGCACGCTGTTATTCTAGTTTAACAGCACGCTGACTTCCGCATGTAGACAAACCTTATCAGACCAGAGCAGGCTTCAGTATTGGGCGATACGTGTTTCTTAGAATAATCTTGGGGAGAACTGCTGAATGCTAAGCATGTCCTCTGAATTCCCTGAGACTTGCACCTGGGTCGCAATAAGGGTCAATTTATAAAATAGGCTCAATTCCTTTCATCTGTGTTGATAATTTTTTTGAAATTATCTCAGTATGGTGAAACAGAAGAGCAAGTTTCTGTAGGGAGAGAGAGGTGACAGTCTCACACTATTCAAACAAAGGGCAAGATAAAATACTGTTGCTGGTACTCCACAAGTGCAGTTTTCCCTTTCTAGGACAGCAGCCTTGATCTCTAACTAATCAAAACAATCCTATATCAACTTTGAATTATCATCAAAGCTTATCCATGTTTTGGTTTTAAAACCATAAGCACAAAGTATACACAGCTTGTGGAAAACATACAGGTGAAGTATTATGTATCATTCAAGAAACATGTTTAAATAATTGTAAAAGTTTTTTCAGACTTCAGATTATTAAAGGGACATTTGATCGACTCCTGTATTAAACAGACCACAGAAACCTTACACAGTTACCCTTATATTGGATCCAATAGCTTGTTTATGGACTAGCACTTATTGTCCAAATAGGATTCGGTTTCTTGGGACATCAAGAAAATGAGATTCTGCAACATCTTTTCCATTGAATTGCCTTGCTCATCTTCTGAAATTGAAAAAGATAAAACTCCTACACCAAAATGAGAAAGTTTTGCCCAATCACCCAGCTTCAGAACAAGGAAACATGTTTGTTCTGTGTCAGGGTTTCCAACCTACGTCTTGTGAACCACAGGAGGAACATGCTACTTCGAAATTTTACACAAACCAGAGAATCCCACGCACCACCATATCTCTGTAGGGAACGAAGAATAAGTACTTACAGCAAACACTGCCAAAAAACTCAAATGTCTATTTTGGGACTTTCTCCCAGCCTAACAGAAAAGCAGGAGGTGGAAATGATAGCATCACAAGAAAAGACATCCATGGGATTGAGGTCACATCTTCAACATCAGCATGTCCAAAAAGAGCTCTGAGCAATTGCTGCTGCCTCCACAGTGTCACTGGGTTTCTTTCTGAGTGGTGGCACACACAGGGTAAGCCTGGGAAGCTTTCTGTAACCCAACATATTTGTAGCTCAGACCAGATCCTGTCAGTGGAACCTAATAAAACTAGTTGGAAAAAAACTACTGATCTTCTAAGGGAAAGCACTGGAGACACTGAGTGAGGATGCTGAATCTATCTGAACATAACACCCACAGAATCTCGGTGGCTCTACAGAACAACCTTTGTTTCCACAGTACTAGTCATTAATTTCTCCATCCTCTACCAGCACCTTTTCAACTTTTCTAACCACTTGTGCTCACACTTCTTCTCCCATGTGGCTCAAAGCAGAATGAAGAGAGACAGCACAATTTAAAATGGGTCATGCCTTCCGAGCATCAAAATGCTATTTTGTTGAGAAGAGAATGAAAACAAATAGACAGTAGGGATATTACAGTGCCTACTGCAAGGTCTTGTGAGATTCCCCCAGGGTCATCACAACGGACCATGGTAATCTCTGCTGATGTTTGCACTAAAGATAATAATGGTACTTATATTCAAAGTCGCTGTGGCCCAGTTATCCTGGCCTCACATACAATTTCACTTATAAAGGTGAATGTATCACTTTATATAGACAAGATAAACTAGTAGTTTATCTTGGAGGTGTCAGATCCCACTTTCCGTTGTGTCATTTGAATTCCTGGATGGAAAACAAAACACAATGAATCCAAATACATTCCCAAATGCTCTTCTCACATCACTTTAGTGGCATTTACCTTGTTTGCACGGAAAGGAAGGAAGGAAAGGACAGAAAGGATGGAAAGTACCTTTTTTTTTTTTTAAATACTATTCATTAAGGCAGATTTTATTATCCTTAAAACTGGGTGATATCCTAGGATAAAAATAGAAATAAAGCCTGTCTTTACAAAGAAAATTACTATCTATACTTCAGTACTGACCAACTGCAGAACAGCTGTGCCTGTCGTATTGATGGTATAAATGCTATTCACAACGGCGTTTCTACCATTGCCTTGAAAACCTGACACAAGACCTGAAATCTGTCTGAGTTCTCTCCCTTTAACAGCTTAACACCCCACACGCAAGATTGCTGCTGAGCAGAGTACCCCTAGGGAGGGAAGTTTTTTCATCATGTCAGGACCATTTCTGGGAATTGACAGGATACAGGAGAACTGTGCCTGGCGTTTGTACTAAAGCACAAGAGAGAGTTAAACTGTAGGAAAGAGATGAAATTTCAGAGGGGAGAATTTGGAGGCAGAAGCAGCTTGTCCTGTGCCTTGAAGCCACCTGGAGAACTGCTGCAGCAAAGAGATGAGGATGGCAATTCTGGCTAGGACAGACTAAGTCCTTCTGCCACAGGACACGCTGGCAGCCGGCATGGACCCAGCACAATGGAAAAGCCAGGCATAAACGAAGCAGAATCGCACCTTGGGTGTTAAACTGAATATGACGATTTTATTCTGCCCTTTTTTTTTTTTTTTTTGCTTTGAAACCAGATGTTTTGGATTAAGAGAGACAAACTCCCTGCACTGTTTGCTGCACGTACCTCCTGCTTTTCTGTCAGGCTGTGAAAAGGTACAGAAATTGGCATTGGAGCTTTCAGCAGTGTTTTGTGCCTAAGTATTTATTCTTCATCCTTACACATCAATGTACAAAAGCAACAAATTGGGAAAAAAGAAACAACCCTTCCATCATTGTAAGAGCCAAAGCACAATAACTCGTCTATCACCAAGTAGCCAGGATTTGATTTTAAGCACTGTCAAGGAGATCAATGTCTGTGTTATGAGTTTCATAATGGTGCTCGTACTGCCATTTAGGAGGGCCATGAGCTGTAGCAAAGTCACAGGAAGCAAAGGACACAGGAGCTTCAGGCTCCTGAGGACAGCACAGTAATTAATCTGTACCTAAAAGTGTAAATCTCTTCAGAAAAAAACCAACCAACCAACCAAACAAAAAACCCAAGAAAACCAGATATATGAATTTTCAGAGGCATACCATAAGAATATCAGTCTACTATTTCCCCTCTCACATATATTTTATTTTGTGAGTTTAATCAATCTTCAGCCTAAGCAGTCTATAATGATTTTATCTAAAGGTAGAAAATCTTCCCGTGTGAAAACTCTCTTAATTGCACTGAAAGGTACACGGGTTGTCAGGGTGTTATATTGGGAAAGATATTTCTTTGCCATAGATTCATGTTCTACTTTTTTCAACTTGACGCAGCTTTATGAGATAATATATGTCTGCTTTTTGTAGATGTCACTAGAGGACTATAAACACCGAGCCATAACTCCAGAACAAATCTGTACACTGCAAATGGTATTACCCAGGACACTCATCTTAAAAAGATAGACAGCACAGAGCAGCAGAGGTAAATGCACCTTTTCTTCTAGAAAGAGGACCTAAAAGACCCCTAAGCCTGAACAATGCTGGTAACTCTCTTAGATGCATCAATTATCTCACTTTTTCCTCAGTTAGGTGGGACTGACATTCCAAAAATTACATCCAGTCAGCTTTTTCTTAAGGCCTTTAAAACTTCGAGTTCAATTTACAAAATAAGAAATTGAGTCTTAAAATAAACACCTTGGATTTCATCAGTTCTGACAACATTATATACTGTAGAAGGCATCAGATCAACAGACCACAATGATTCAGGCAGCAGTTATGTAAAGCATACTTGTCTATTAAAATTGTTTTAGCCAAAAGATTAGATTAATAACAGAGATTTATGATCTTAACTGCCTTTTCAGTCACCCAGGTTCAGCATTAGAGACCAGTATAAAAACTGTCTTCTGCTGTTACCAGGATTTGCATGTAGCCGAACCTGCTTAACAAGATGTCCCCCATGGCACCTGGGCCATTGGGTGCACATAGGACAAAGTCGTGATTATTCCAGTTCAGTGCCTCTGCTGTTCAAGAACAGGCATTGCTCTGCCCACCGTACTTGCAAAGCCAGGGTGGGCTCCAAGCGTGCCCAGTTCTCCCACAGACTGAAACCAGAAGAAGATCTACCTCTCCCAACACCTTTTATGGAGCAGCCCCAAGGTTAGCGCACTCCTTCAGGAACAGGTAGGACTGGACTCCTAATGAGTAATTCAATAGCGTAGTTCAGCATCAAATAGGAAATATCAGCACTGATACCCAAACATTAATTGGAGCAGGTCCAGTAAGAGAAATCTTATCCCTGAAAGATGATGCTCTAACCACGCCAAGCCACAGACCCTTTCTGTCGGGCCTTTGATAACACAGCACTCACAACAAAGTGGAACCGTGCTGGCTGAGAAAGCCATGCTCCCGAGCACCAGCAACGCTGAGACACGCGCTGGAAAGGCTGCACTTCCAGGTCACCTCAGGCAAGAGCAGGCACCTGAACCACTGAAATATATGCTAGAGATTTTTTTTCATTTATTTTAATTTTAATTTTATTATAAATTTTGACACAAGGAAAAGGCTGACCCTACACAGATACCTATCTGCTGGGAGAGCAGCCTTTCCTCATGACTTGTGGCTTTTGGGGATCCCACCACAATCACCCAGTCAGTGCACAAGAAGCAATAGCACTTGCTTAGTACTTCAGTTTCCAGCTTCTTTACAACTCTTCTCCCCAAATGCTTTCAGTGCATACCGCTAACTTTAAACTCTGCTTTCCTCTTTCAGCTTTTAGAGCTGCTCATTTCTTCTAAAGACATAGGACTGCCCTTAGCTATTACAAGTCGCTCCACTAATTTCAGTTATACGTCTCTAATTTACACCAACTGAAGACACAGCTTGTTATATCTTGATTTTTTTTTAACATAACAACTGTTATGTGCTACCATCATTCCCATGGACACTGTGCACTTCCTCGGTGCGGCAGTTTTATCTACAAGGTGTAGCAGACATTTGCCCCTCAGCTCCAGAGTGCATCACATTAATGGGATGTGTACAGTGGCTTGTGCTAAATTAAAACCCACCCATCTGAGGATGATTTTCCTGTCATTAAAATGATCATTATGAAACCCCTCACCCAGGACTACTTTTGAAGGATCCCATTTAGGAAGTATACTTTATTAACTTAAAACTGTGAAATGAAGACATGCAGATTTAAAGATCCATTGACAAAAACAACTCCTTACAAAAAAACAGTATTACATTTCGGCTTTAGGAAGGGGATAGATGTAATAGAGCTATCTGCTTTTATTAGCTCACCCTTTATGCTTGGATTTCTGTTCCTTTCAATTGACCTGTTTCTACAAATTAATGACTTATAATATTTTGCTCTTAGATAGCAAACTGGATGACACCAACTGTCTTCACTATTAACGTGCTGATATACATGAAGATCAGGTAAAAAGAGGTATGCCTGCTCCCTAGATGAAAAATACCTGAATTAGGTTTTCTCCTTGGTAAGTTTGTGTTTCTGCACAGTATTTCTAGCAGATTTTTTTTTCCTTCTTTTGAAGACGAAAGTTCTGCTCCAGTCGAAACACAAAGGCTTAGTCTCCGACTCAAAGTATTACATGGCTCAATGGATCCAAGAATTCCAGATTTGTTCATGTGGAGACTTTGTGCCTCTAGAAAATCCTCTAACTTCCTTATAATATACCTCCCCAGAATAAAGTGGATTCTTTGAAGCTGCATTGTTCATAAATTAATCTGCTAAACTAAACTAAGGAGATCACAGGAACCAAAAGTCAGGTTAATTCAATGTAATTAATTTATTGAGGCATTAGGCCAAATTTGCTATTTATCTTTCACAATAGGGGATCTCATAATGCCATTACAAACTCAACTTCGCCCTGATGCTTATACTATTCAACAACAGAAAAACAGGCTCAGACTTCTGTTTATTCTATGAAATAAAATTGTTTTTGTTACTTGTTTTCTTGAGGAACCCACATCTCTCAGTCTTCTGTGCTTGCTGACTCTTGCCCTACATTATGGGTGCAAGTGGGTTTTGGTTTTTTGTTTAATTGGATACATCACCAGTGCCAAACACAAGAGAACCTTCATTTCTGACTGAGACCTCCTGATGCTACTGCAATATAGCGAATAAATTAATAAGAACTTCTCTGAATGAGAAAAGGTCCACTGCTTGTAACTGATGACTATACAAACAGAAGTGATAAATCATGACTATCCTTATCTTATGCATGCTTCCTACTAAAAAAAAGATTTTAAGAAATATGGAAGACAGACACAAACAAATTTGTTCCTGTGTCTCCTCTGATTTCTATTAAGCAACAACGGATCTTCAGAGATGTAACATGTGACCACGCTGTTAGTAAGACATACTGTAGCAGCTTTGAAGATTTATTTATGTCCTTAATAAAGGTTTTCAGTCACCTGCTTAAAAAAGAAAATAAGTCATGAAATTAAGGCAATTATTAGTATTTTACATGCAGGTGGAACATGTCTTTCAGAAATCAGAGAATGGATATAGAAATGTTACATCTTGCAAAGGTACAGATTATGAAGAAAGTCAGAAAAATAGTGTGGAGAACCTTACAGTCAAGGCTGGTTCTTTCTGTAAATCTTCAAGAAAAGGAACTGCATTTGCAACAGTCTATCACTACTTGTCATTGCCCTTCATTTTATTTCCTTCCCTCAAAGTGTAGCTGTTTAGCTCTTTTGATATAAAAGGATGTTGTGAACAGTTTTCCTTTATTACGTTGTTCTAAAGCCTTTTAGTATAAGTCTTCATAAAACCTCACATATGTGCATTATAAAATTACAGGGAATAAGTTCCATATGAAAAATTCATCATATTTCTTCTTACTGTATTTTAGCAGAGATTCTGACATTAAGCATGAGAGCAACAGACATTGTTTTAATTCTTCATTGTGGAAGGAAAAAAAAATCAACTTTTTGCTTTTGGTTGAGAAAGAATTTTTTACATACTCCCTCTTTGCAGTCTCTCCCTTGCAAAACCAAAAAAGGATTTTAGACGGACAAAAAGTAACCACAATTATATGGAGTGTGTCATTGATAAATTCCAGGGGAATATAAGAAGCTAGGTAGGCACATACCATTAGATCTAGCTGTTCAAAATGTTAAAATTCTAGCCAAGATTAAGCCAGAGTATTTGGCCACATCAGCCCTCAGGACTGCACTTAACTTTTAAAAGACTTGATCTGACTCTAGATTTAGACTTCAGGAAAGTACCTCTTTCAAGAGAGCATTTTACACAGCAGTCTATCTTTAAACATGGGCTTAAGTCCCTTGAAGTCACTAAGTACAGATAGACTGAGAACAGGCGCAAGTCTTTCATTTCATGACAGCCTTAGTTTTGTATAATTTTCAGTTAATCCTAGGCTTTCTGTTTCCAGTGCATTTAGTCCTGAGTTGTGCTGACACAAGATGAGATCAGACTCAGGGCTGCAGTGCCTCCAGGATTTTTGGAAGGGGACATTCCAGGAAAATTGGTAACTTCTCTCCTCCCCATCCACTCGGAAAAAAATAAGTAAGAAAACAACAACAACAAAAACTCAGCATATCATTGGAGTATGCTCAGATGTTACAGAACTTTTTAGCCTCTCTTCTTCTGCATGACATCTGCTTCCTGCAAGTCTCCTGATTCACTGACCAACTAGATTGGAAACCATTTAATTATGGATATTTGTTCTGCTTTTAAACTGACCACATTAAAAGAAAAAGCTCACACAACTCTTCTTTCTGTTTATAATAATACAGGAAGAAAAATATGCAAAGATGTACAAAAAGGATCCATGTCACTGAAAGCTGAGTAATATATACAGTGTGAAATTCATACAGTGCTGAAGGTCCTCATGAGTTACAGGTCTCCATGTACATATAAGCTCTAGAGCATGAATTTGTCTTTAGCCGTATATATCCTGAGCCCTTTAGGATTTGTGCTGCAAATTAAGGTTGCAAATAAATGCCTTTAATGTACTGTGATTAGTCTGACCAGTGAAGCTGACTATTAGGTATACTGTTAGGTACCAGCAGAGCTCTGAACCTTAATCACATTTTCCAGTTACTTTGCAGGGAAGTGCAATGATTTAGTTAAGGCCGGTATAATGTTCTAGGCTTAAATACCATACCCATCACCCTGATAGTCAAACTGAGTCAACGATTCAACCCAGATGGGAATCCAGGTTCTTCTTGGCTTACTGTTATCTGTTCTGCCCATTAGGCTATATGACTTCCATAAATTATTTTGGAGTTCCTGTTAAAAGAAAATAAATCCACACAATGCTAAATGCTGCCTCTCAGCTGTAATGCAAACTGGAATTTTGGACCACAGCACTGCTCCTTGACTCATCCTGGATCCCCTCCATGTGATGTTGGATCCATCAAAGCTGGGGAGAGTGGAATAGAAGGGCTGCTTTTTTTTTTTCCCTTTTTTTTTTTTTAATCACCCACTGTCAGACAACACGTGGATGTTCACACAGCATGTCTCTAGGATGTGAAAAATAACAATACCAGAGAGGGGCCTTTCTGAATACACAAGGATAGAAAGGAGAAGATAAAAGGACTAAAGATTTACACAGGGATAACTTAAGCACTGACTCATTGCCATTGCTAGGTTTATAAAATACATAAAACCCAGACAGAAATGTTGGGGTGGGGGAGAGATTGTGTTAAGGAGTACAACAGAGGTGCAGCACTATAAAAAAGATAAAAATAGCACACCCACGGAGCAAAAATTTGCTTCATACGTAGTTTAAATACAGCTGCCACTCTTCACGTCTCACGGGCATGGCTTTACTATGAGCTTCTCTGTTGCTTGTTTGTAGTTGGAGAAAATCCAGAAAGCAAGGAAAACAAACACATCACACGTTTGCTGCGTCTATTTGATTTAACGACACTTAGCATGCACCTTAAGCATTTTCCACGGGTTAAAAAGACAATGGGCCAAATATAGCTATCCTGCAGTCTGCCTTGCCAGGAGAGTGCGGTGGGAAAGCCTGCTTAACCAGCATCGAAGGATTCCCTCATGTAGGAAACCTCAAAGAGTATAGAGGTGGCTCGGTGGCCAATTCCAGCACCGGGGGTTTTAGCCAAAGAAATGCCGGCATGTGCTGGGAATTCAGCTGATTCCCAGCTGATGAATCAGCCTCTCCGGAGCCACAGGCAACTGGTATGTCTACATTGCAACGGTGCACAGTGAAGAGACACCTGAGTTTACAACTTCTGTGTTTTTAAAGGCAAAAAGAAGAACGAGAGAAAAAGCACAACAGGGATTCAAAAAGAACCCAGAAATAAATCATTCTTTTGACCACCCTAGCTGACAGCATGCTCACAGAGTGACGCTGAATGATTATGGCCTTCTGCAGATTAAACTGTAAAGATCCTGACTGCGTGAGACATTTGCACCTCCACTTGTTCTGTGATAGAACATAGAAAGAGATGCTGAGTATATCCCTTCTGCTAGGACCAAAATAGGGACAGGTTTTGTTAGGAGTGTTTCATTCTTTGACTTCACTTTTTAATATCTTGGTGTTTACAGTGCTGATTTACTTAATTATCATTTAATCTCTGAGTAATACTGATGCAGTATCCTCCAACACTTCAAAAGGCTCTTTTCCAATGAACAACATTTATTTCCATTTAATATTCTAGCTTAATTAAACCCTTCTTTTTCCTAGGGCCTTGTTTCATTTAATTCCAATGCAAAATCCCAACAGAATTTCAAGGGTGCAGTATAATTTGCATAATGAACACAATGGTATCTACAGTGAAAACCTCACCTCTCAGGAAAAAAAACCCACTGAGAAGTAGAGTGAGATCAGAGTTATTATGAACAGTGTTTTGGAAGGTCGGCTGAAGGCACAACCTGCAGCTGGAGAGACGCAGGCAGAGGCTGGTACTTGAGAGCGGGGTCCAAAAGGGGTGTCGTTCTTCAAGGTAATCTGACAGCAGCTACCCACGAAACCAAAGCTGAGGACAGGAATACAACTCAAAATTATATCTTCCTGAGATTTAGTCACCTTACTCAGCACTAATGGCACTTCTCTTCCTGGGATTACTGTCCTGAAAGCATTTTACACCAGTTCTTGTAACTGCGGTCATTCTTATATTTTTGAGACGCGGCAGAGGATACTGGTGAAGCTGCTATTTCCATTTCTGGTTAAAGCGCTCCATGGGCAGAGCCCACATACTGGCTGTGGGAGACTTTGGCTCAAAATGCTTCTGCCTAGTTTGGAGCACGTCTTTCTGTGCTTCAGCACTGCACCTAATGGGGAGTCTGCTCTGTTCCCCGTACCCTGAGAATCCCTGTTGGATTGATCCAGTGGTAAGAAGAGGGAAAGTAAATTTAGTTCCTGGATCTTAGGCTAGTCTGGATGTCCAAGCCAAAATAAAGTTCAAATAAAAGTGAAGCCAAGCTGCTCAGCCTGATCAAGGCTGAAATGCTTCTATTTATGAAGCATCTGAGAGCAGGACTTGCCTTGGAAACTTTAAGAAAAAGAGGTGTGACACCTGCAGAATTTGGGTACCTCTGATAGTAGGATTACAATTATGGATTAAAATACCCTAATTCCTCTTTAGAAAGCTATTTAGACACCCAGGTTTCACAGATTTAGTAAAGACCTTGGCCCTTACATACCTTGCAGGAGATGTTGAGTAGTGCTTTTCTGGATCAGGCCCATATTAAGCTAAACAAACTAATTAAAAGGCAAAGATGAAAATCACATCAACTATACTAATGAGGGTTTGAAAAACAGTATTAAAATGTTGTGCCATATAGTATTAAACACCTCCTAATGGTAAACAGTGAAGTCTCTTCACTTGTTCTGTAGATTTGCAAGTAGTAAAAAAGAAAAAGCGACATGCTAAAATTCTTGCAAAAGTTCTTGCCCGCATCTTCATGGCCTCTGTCAGAGCCACAGATGCAGCGTTTAGCTGCTGCTTTCTCAGCAAAGTGCTCTCTGTTTATGGTCAGGCTGTTGCCTCATTGATCTCTATTGTTCTTGGACAAGTTTTCCCATTTCAAATCAAAGTGAGGCTTTTTTAAAGGAAACATAGGTGGCTGCTTTGTGCTTCTTCAGTACACAGTCACCAATTACCTAAGGCGCTCAGGAATGTCTCCTTTCTAGAAGCAACAACTTTCATTCTGTAATATTCACTGCAAAACAAGGAGCTTTACCACCCTCTGTGTAATTGCACAAAGCAAAGTAGAGGTTGTCAGTGTGAGAAGAGGAATAATCCCATTTCAGTGAGCACCCCAGGCCAACCAGGTGCTCTGCAGTTCCTAGTGATGGGCACGTTCAGCAGAGTCGTGCTCATGGCAGTGCTGGAGGACTATGTGGAAAGGGAGGAATTTTGCCACCGCTCCAGCACGCAACAGTTTTGCTGATGGACACGGGCTGATTATGGCCATGCTGCCCTTCCCATCGCCCTGAGACACCTAGGCGAAGCAGAAGCAGGCGCAGAGGTGCCGGGGCTGAGGGAACGAACCACCTCTCCCTCCGCCCGCACCGCTCCCACCTCCCCAGCCTTTAACCCCTGCTCCCCAAAACTGTCGCCTCCTCGCCCCTGACCCCCCAAGCCCACCTCTGCTGCGCTCCCAGGGCAGAGCCGAGGGATTTTCCGAAGCCAGCGCACCGAGCTCACCGCCTCGATGACAGCAGGGCAGGTGGCCCGGGGACCGCCGCCAGGTGCCGGGCGCCGGCACCCGCCCCGCGGCAGCGCCGGCGGCTGTCGGAGGAGAGGCGAGCGGAGGGTCCGGGACAAGCAGGGGGGACCCCGCGCACTTTTCCACACCCCCCCCTCCGCCCTTTCTCCGCGGCGGCGGAAAAGTGCTCCAGCGCGCAGCGGAGCGGCGTAAAGTCGCGGGGGCCCCGCGGGGGCTGGCCGGTACCTGCCGGGGAGCCGGAGCGGCGGCGAGGTGCGGGGTGAGGCCGGTGCGGGGCCGGGGCCGGTGGCCGGGTTTTGGGAGGCGTTGCGAGCGAGGCGGGCTCCTCCCCGGCGGCGGCGGCGGCGGCGGCAGCGGCGGCGGAGGGTCTCGCTCCTTCTGCGCGGAGTGTCAGACTTTCCCCTGGCTTCCCTTCCTCCATCCCCGCCACCCCTTTCCACTCCCTCGCACGCACATGCACACCCCTCCAGCAAATGGGCTGCTTCGGGTGCGTGTGCGTGTGTGTGTGTGTGTGTGTGTGTGTGTGTGTCAGCCGGCTCAGACACACACCCACTGCTGCTCTGCCGGCGTAGGTCACAGCCCCGGCCACCAGGAAGCATTAACTCCGTGAAAAGTAGCGGAGCGCACACAGAGACAAGCGAGCACACGCACAGCTGTGGCGGCAACGCGCCCACCCTGCTGAGCCCGGGCACAGAGGGACCCTGCGCTCAGGGACTTTCCCCCGCACCGCAGACCTCTCCTGCGCTGCCGGAGTTCGCACAGGAGGGCATCCCAACCTAATATCGTGGTCACCCTGCACAGGTGCTTGTCCAGATTGTAAGGTCTAAAGCAACCTCAGGCCCACTCACGTTGTTCCCCTGACACGTTCCCACTGGGGCTGAACTGCAGGCCGCTGCCTGGTAGACTGAGAGTGGAAAAAAAAAAGCAAGCTCCCCACACTTACTGGTAAGGAGAAAGCAGCTGGGCAGTGGCCCGTAGCTAGGGGTTGGTGCACGTTTAAGAGTAGCCCACGTGCAAAATTGAAGCTGCCAGGGATACATCTGCCTTTGCATGTATTTGTTTTGCCCGTGGAATGTGCTACATCGGTGGTTCTCCAGCTTTCGCATGCTGCAGACCACTTCCTAAGACAGAGTTTCTCTTCTGGACCAACCCACTCCCACACCAAACCCTTCTCTCCAACATATTTCCTTCTGTGGCTGCCCGAGGAAGAGCCTTTCTGCCCACAGGCTGAGAGCCATTGAACACATGGCACAGATAATATCAGACACTTCCAGACAAGACACACTGGGGCTCTTTCAAAAACTGTGTTTCCCTTAATGAAGAGATCAGATTGAAAGTCTTCAGCTGGCGACTCGGCTGCAGAACAGACCCTGACTGTTGCTCCCGTGAAATAACAGGAGAACCAAAGAAGTCCAGAGGAATATATTGGAGTTTCCACCATGTTACCCACCTCAGCAGAACTTCATCTTCACCTACCATTCACACAGAAGTCAGATGGGTGGTCTGGGTATCCAGGACAGGATCTAAGTAAGGGGTTTTTTTTAAGTTCACCAAAAGCCAGCTTTACACTTTTTTATCTAGGTTTTTAAAACAGTTTGTTACTACAGTACCAACCTGATGTTGTTTTTATAAACTTTGCCCACACAGTTACACAGACTCTACTTGTCTACATGTGTCTTACATTCCCACAAAATAAACGGAGGAATTTGAAGACAGGTTGTTTCATAGTAGCCATTGACTTCTGCTGTTTTAAGGCCTTCAAAGGGGATTTTATACCTCATTTTCCACACTCATTTCATTATCATCAATAAAACTTTCCATTGCTTTAATCCCTGGATGGCACTGTTTAATAAAAATATCATTGTGATTGAAATGATGCAGATTAGAGCCCAGTTTGTGTTTTAAATTCCTGTGGAATGATTCTTGCACTTTACCTTGCTCCCAGATACTCACTGAACATCACAGGCGCTTTGCTGGTAACCACTTTCTGCACCAGAAGAAGCTCAAAAAAGAGAAAATGGGGAGCACATTGATGGAAGAGAAATCCCTGTTGATTTTTTAAGCATTCATTAAAACTACAGCATTGGGCTTTGATGTACTCTGAAAACATGAATCCTGGTAAAAAGAAAACCTGCTGAAAAGTACTGCTTGCTTCATGTGTTGGAGATGTTTCAGACTCCTGTGAAAAAGAAATCAGTGTGAATGTCCCCTTTCCTCATTTGTGGAACCAGTCTGCACTCTCTGTGAAATGCAAAAGAAATGGTTTTGGAAATGGTTTTATTTTAGTAGCTACTTTTTCTTCCTGCAAATCATGAGAACACATATTTTTGGTGGAATATATAGCAGAAGATTCATCTTTCAAGAATTATAAAAACGAATTTGTGAAATAATTAAGCGCTTCATTTATTGAAGTGGAAGAAACCAAGAAAAAAGATGCCCTCTTGTGGCTGTTTGCTGAATGAAAACTACGAAAGTTCATAACATTTCTGTGCAGACGGCACAGAACGAACATGCCTTTTTATTCCTTGTTACTAAGGCTGTAAAACAAGGTTACACAAGGTCATACCATGGACACAGGCTGAGGAGACATTCACCATCTGCACAGTATCATTTTAAATGATCAGTTGATGCATTCCTTGGCATTGTATTTTAAACCACTGTTCAGAAAATTCCAGAGTAGATAAGCATAGCTTCACTGGGAGACATTAGAAGGAATTTTAGCTTTCTCGGTGTTTGCATTAATGCTACCTCTTTGAGTGACTTTTTTGGTCAGGACTGCATTTGCCTCTTACAGGGTGTTCGAAATGCCCCAAAAGTTATAGGAATTTCTGCCAAATCTACAGAAATTGTCTAAAGTTTTAATAGGAAGAGAAGGGTTCCTTTCAATGTTTTGAAGATGTGAAGATCACAGTAATGGCGATAATGATGACATTATTTTTCCTGCAGAAACGGCACTGAATATTGGGTGGAAGAAATATTCAACAGGTTCTTACAAACAGGAATCTGCAAAGTATTTTTTTCTCCTTTTTTGTCTTTCTTAGCTAATTTGAGGTTCCTCTAAGACCAAATTCCACACCCAGTGCCCTGGGCAACTGTTCAAATTTCCTGTAAGGCTTGGTGGCTCATAAAAGAGCCGAAGTTGAACATCAGATATCTGCATTTTTCTTTTCTCATCGAACAGTAATATAAGCATTAATTAAATGACAAAACAGATCTTTAGAAAATAATTAAAATCAGGAAGAGAGGTAAGCTGTTTTTGTTACTTTCTATTCCCTTCCTTTTCTTTTTGATCATAAGCCTGAACACTGTCCAGAGACTGTAATGCCAAACTGGCATATTTCAGAGGAAACTATTTTCATCTGAGATAAATTGTTGAAGCAGATAGATGGTCTTTTAGTAAAGGCTGCAGGAAAACATGAGACAGCAGCATGCTGCCACACTATAGGCATTTATCTTTACGCTGAGTGCTATTATTCCTTCTGTAAGTAGTGACACAAATGCCTGCAGCACTATGCAATGCAATGATGTTGCTTAAATCTCTTAAGGACAGAGACTGTTTTCCAAATGTAAGGCTAAATTGCACCTAGTGAATCTCTTCCAATTGAACAACTATGCATTTGGTGTCTCTGAGGTCCTTCATGAGAAGGTCCTGTAACTCATGTCCATCTCTGAAAATTTTCAAAGGAACCTATCACTCTTTACTAACAAGATCAAGAAATTTAGTGTTGACTTACAAACCTGGATGGCTTAAATCTGGCAGTGCTTATTGCCAGCCACCCATCCCTGCCTCTGCTCTCTGCAGCAGACATGAAAGTGTCAAACATGGAGCAACTTCTGTACCTGGCATGTTAAATAAAGACTTTTCATCTGCTGGGTTGCGAACTGGAGCAGTGAAGGAGCTGCTGCATGTGCAGTTGAGCTCATCCACAAGTGGGGAAGCCTTTGGAAAGATGAGGTGGAGGGCAATCAGCTGGGGGCAGAAACCGCCTCATCCAGTCAACCTCAAGCGCCTGTATTTGTGACTCAGCCACCAAATGTCCCTCCTTGAGGAGGACTGGGTCACTAAGCACCTACAGCTACTGTGCAAGCGTATTGGCAGACTGGGTCCCACGCTTGCAATACAGTCAAATTCAGACTCCAACACTATCCAAGAATCTGGATCAATATTCTCCGAAGACAGTAGGTGTTTTTCCACCAGCAATAATGAGATCTGCACTGGTTGATGAAGGAGGGAATTATGTATATATATGTCATAGAGTTACTAGAAGTCAGGTGTTTTAAAGAGGACGAGTAAGAAACAGAATAGTATTAGTGAGGTGTTGAATTGCCTCCTTGCAGTCCATCAGGAGGTAAAGGCTCTTTCTCTGTGCTCTTTCTGCAACTCAGATTTTTGCCTTGTCTGAACGGGAATAGCCAGAGTTTGCCCATTGCCCTGTGCTGATTCAGCTAGGCTGACCTTCAGGGGTCTCCAGAACAAGACAAGGGACTCTGCTCACTCCCTCTCCCACCAATTTGAGGAGAACTGTTTTACTCCAGTGTTGGCAAACATAATGCAGCACCTGCAGAGCAGTGCACACAGATTTCATGTCTTCTCCCACCCCAACAAGCCTTAAAGCCAGGATTGGGGTCTGCTCCTTTCTTTTCTTTATAGTATAGCTTGGAGAGAGCCTTGACAGTGCAGTTGTAATCTGATTTATTCATATCAGTATTTCTTCTTAAATAGCTTTTTGTTTTGTTTTTTCCTTTAGGAAAAATATATGCGGGTCATCACAGAGGACCAGGTATCTGTATTGCATCCTTATTTCCACTGCATAGTGTGCTTGAGGAATGTAAATTTGCAAACACTGACTGAGCCTGCAAACCCTTACTGACAAGGGTTTCTGTAAGCCCTTTAATTTTATTTTTTACCTGATCATGCCAAGTTCTACCTATCTAAAGCATTGAGAGCAAGAAGCAGTCAGAGCAGAGAGAGGAGGTCAAGGCTCCTTCAGTCTACCAGTTCGTGAAGAAGCTCAGCATGCACTGTAGATTGCATCAGAAGAAATCTTACTGGGGCTGAGATTGCATAAAGGGAGGCATTTCTAGCCCTTACGGCTCCCAAATAAGAGCAGTTTTCACTTCATTCATTGCTATAAGATGTAAGTAATAATCTGTCTCCACTGAGTTGATATTAAAAAAAAAAAAAAAAAAGAGACAAAGGGAAACTTTTATGAAAGGTGCAGAGAAAAGTCTAAGGTATTACTTAAAAGGGGACCAAACCTTCCTTAAAAGTACTAGGTAAAAGTAACATATCTTGCTGCCAAATTCCTGGCTAATTATTAAAACTTAGTCATAAAGGATCTGATCCTGAATTACTGAACACGTTCAAACTCCATTGGAGTTCACAATGTTTAACTTTGTTCAGCACGTCACAGGCTTAGGTACGAATTAAGCAATGTCAGATCCCAGGTACCTTCTTGTCACTATTTAGTCCCTGTCCTCTCAAGACTTTAACTGTCTCATGAAGCACCTACAATTTCCACTGACTTTAGTTCAAGCTTTGGTGCACAGTGCATGTGCGATCTGACCCAAATATGGTGAGAAGAATAAAAATTTTGTCTACAGATCATGGTTGGGATATGAATTCAGTCTCTACAAAATAAATAGTATGACAAGAAAAAGGTTTGTTGTATTTCCATGTATGTCCTGGATAGGAGAGGAAAGAAACCCCTGAGAGCTCACAGTTCTATGTATTTTATGAGTCAGAAAAGAAATTAATTTCCATGAAAAATTAACTAAAGCTCATTTTCGTGCTTTATAAAAATTAAACTTCTATATTTCTAAGGGAGGGCATTTCTACCTCCTGTCTCCACTTCCATTGAAACCAGTGGTTGAACTAATTGGTTTAAAGCATTACCCTGCTCGCACTGAATAGCAACAACTGCTGTATTGATCTATTGGCCTCAGCACCAACAAGGGGATGGTAAGAATAAAACCAGCTCTGAGCTGTGCCCAGAGAACTCCAGTTCCCCTCAGCAGTGGCTGTAGCAATAATACCCCCCCCCCCCCCCCATTTTAATAAAACATGAGTGCTATTACAAGAAATGGTTCCATGTATTTTCTTATCTCAGAACACAGGATATCTAGTTCTGTTTATCCTTAGCCTGAACAAATCTTTGTGAATGCCTGAAAGTCACTTTTTTCTACTGAAAATATGTACTTGTGGTTAACAGAAGACAAACATCCAAGCAATGGTTCTATAGATAGAAATGTTCTTTCTGGCTCTAAAACATAGCTTTGTCCGAAACACACCCTATTTATTATTTATTCTTGGATATTTTTGTTTCCTACCAAATTTAGGGCAAACCTTAACTCTAGGTGATCAATTTGCAAGCAAAATAGTGTTAAATGGAACCACATGCCTTAATGATTTACAGCATACATTATGTGGGCTCATGTTCACTGTCCTCAATAAATAGCTATTTTGACTGTATTAAAAGATTGTCTCCCTTAAACTGTAAACATTAAATTTGTTATAGCTTCATCAGCCAGAACAGATTGTTGTTAGTAGCTTAAGATAATATACTACTGGCCAAGTCAGTACAAAATTCGTTTGGAAGATGGGCGTTATCAGCCCTGTCAGAAGGTTGAAAACAGTAACAGTATAGTCTGTTTGTTTACACACTCCCTCTGTTCTGTGTTAGGATTCTGGTTAAATCCTTTCATGTCGTACCTGTGCAGCAGATTTGAAGGAAATGGACTCCTAATTTGAAGATCGCCCCATCATTTCTAATGCAGACAGGCATATATCCATGGAAGTTGTGGATTTGGGGAGCTCTGGAGGGAAACTTCAAAGTTTAGGTCTGGGTTTCTCTGTACAAGGAACCTAGCCTAACCAAAAGAGGTTAGTGAGGCATCTAAATCCCAGTGAATGGAAGCCAAATCCCAAAAGCTTAGCAAAATCCCTGCAGCACACATCATCATATTTTAAGTATCTCGACAATCCACAGCTAGCTACGTTTTGAGTTAGAAGTGTATTTTGTGGGGAGCTGTTGGGAAAACCCCAGTACTACTTTCTTGTCTTTTTTTGCTTCACAATTCAATGGCACTTTTTACAGGAGCACAACTCACAATTGCCCACGTTGTTAGGTGGAAACTTACAGCAGATGAACTGGTTTCTATGGGAGCTGTAGCCCCCTCACCCCATTACCGTCGTTCTGGTCGATATGATGAAGCGAGTCCTTCTTGCATACTACTCCTATTTACATCATAACTGCATCCAGGTTTGACTGTACTATAGCATCTCTATGGCCTTAAGACTACCACCTTTCTAGCCAAAGGAGGCATCAGTCATTACCAATATATGCTTTACACAAATAAAGTGATGAATATTGCACTGATAGGTTCTCTCCACAAGTAGCTCAGCTGACTGATGTACAGATCCCAGGCTTCGCTCATCAAAAACGTATGCACTCAAATTTGCAAATAAACTTATTTCCTAAAACCTAGGTTTCTAATCATAGAGGCTCCTTATGCAGTCAATAGAGATTGATGCCAATCTCCCTCTATGATGATGCATCCCATCATTTAAAAAAAAAATTAAAAAATACTTCAGACAAGGAACACAACTTCTTCCTTAATGCTTTCTATATCTCTCCTTTGACTGCAGAGGGAGCCTACATGTCTACTTCTAAATGGCCAACATTAAGTGAGTAAAACCCACCCTGAAGTAGTACAGCTGAAGCCAACATAATTACATACAAAGTGTTTTCAGGATCAAGTCCAGAGGTTATTGGGGACTCTGTTATGAAAGGTGCTATTCATCTCAGCATTATAACCTGGAAGCAGAGTGACCACATGTTGGTGTTTCTTGTTGAACAAAATTACCTTCAGAATCTTACAGAAAGATATTTTATTCAAACTAAACAAACAGATTTTTAATTAATTTTGTTTATTTCTCCTTTCAGTATAAATCATTTATTCGGTTTTATACTAGATTTAATTCAGTTTACATCAGCAACATTTCTAGATGTGGCTATGCCTGGCTGCCATTCAGTCTTCAGGGCTATGGCTTAAAAAATTCAAAAAACAAAAAAAGAAAAACAAACTAATAAGTTTAGCATCATTGAAACCATGTGCATCTATATAAAATGCTTATATATTCAGTGGCTCTATCAGCTAAGAAGACTGTAACTTGAACTTAAATGTGAAGGATCCCAGTGCAGTCAAGAGTCAGCATTTGATACTGTGGTTTGGGTAGATATCTTCTGTCCTAGCAAACTGCAGATGTGAAGTGAAATGTGGTGTATAGATCGGTTTGGTTAGCTAGCTTTTAACATTTTCTCTTTCAGACTTCTCCTTTCAGTAAATGAGGGCTTTTGTCATTGATTGCAATGAGAGCAGAACCTGAGGCCATGGAAAAGAAGCTGCAGTGAGTGAATGCTTTTGAAAACAGACTTACACACCAAGTATATTTATATGTGGAAAGCTGCTCTATCTACCAACTCAATGCATAGCTCCAGGTGCTTTCAGTTCACAAAAAACCATAAGTAAAAGTAATAGGAAAGGACAACAGTGCTTTAGATTAAAAAGGAAGACTGCAATTTTTACAAATCGGGTACTTTTCAACAGTTTTGTTCAGCATAGAAAAAAAGTATCAGTTTAATTTTTCCATAGTTAAATATTGATTAGATTGACAGCAGAAAAAAATTGGAAATTAAGCTTAACTGCTACCTTCTCTCACTGATACCAATAGACATATTTCCATAATTTATTATTATTTATTAATTATTGCAGTCTAAGCTATTTAACAGCTACACATTAGTGTCAGTCAGATGAGAAGATTTAGTTTATATAAAGAAAGACTTTAAGGCCAAAACTACAATTTGATCACTTATCTCTGACCTGACTCAAGAATTTTAGTGGATGATCTCTGAGCTCAACTTTCAACCTCGGGCTGAGCTAGAACAGATACATAAGAAAAAATGCCAGTCCTGAGCTAAGTAACTAGAAGGAAGAGAAATCCCTAGAGAAATTGTTCCAATGTCTAATAACCATGATCATTATCAAGATGACTGATTTAAAAAGTAGTGTTAGAGCAAACCCCATTGTAGCAGTATGTTTCATCATCCTGATTTTTGGAAGGCAAAGGTACAACAGCAAATTATTTTGGCATGTTAAGGTCTCTGAATACATGAGACCCTGTAGACCATTTACCAGACATTAATGTATTGTCGGCAAAACCAAAAAACAGAGCAGGTCCAGATGTAGGTTGGGGAACTCCGGGTTATGTTAAGCAGTACCAAAACACCTGGTAACTTTTGAGTTTACCTGGGAGTTTTTACATCTATCCTATATTTGAACGTCAAAAGGGATCAAAGAATCACACTGTGCTGTTTGTGAAACTGTTTTTTGAGAAAGACAAAAAAAGCATGATTAAAAATCTGGACCTCAATAGAAAATAATAAAACACAAATAAAAAAGAATGAGTGAAACAAATGAAGTGATTGTTCACAATAGAAGCATCTGCAAGGTCATAAAGAGCTCAAGTATATATCCAAGCTGTAACTTATGTGACTGAGGGACAGAGACTGATCCAGCTTCCTACATTCTTCCAGGATGTATACTGTAACAGCGAGGACTACTGCCAGAATCACTCTGTATTAGACCAGCCCTTTTCTAGTGGGGACCAAAAAATAAAATAAAGGAGGAATATTCTCATTAAATAAGACATTTTTAAAAAATACTGGTGAAAGTACACTTCTGTTTCCTCACTTCCTATTATTCCGTTTGTGACCTCTTTTCTTCTGTTCCTCTCTTTGGGATACTCCTTGGTCATGCAGAAAGATAAACCATGCAAGTGTGAGCCAAAAGTAAGGCATTAATTATGATCCAGTCACCTGAGACTACCAATTAGTCCAAGAAGGGAAATAGGCACCTACAAAGAATACGTGATCCTGTTCTAGAGAGGTCAGGTGACTTCTTCTTTGGAAGACCCCCACAAAGGCGACCTATGGTGACTAGTTCATTGTCAGAACTTTAATCTTCAGATATATAAAATCAGGTGAGATAACTGTCACCCATAACTAACCCACAGGTGACCTTTTTATGTATACTACCATTCTTCTTATCATTTTTTTATGGTTAGTAGGTAGTTTCTGATTAAAATCAGGTATAGCCTAGGAAAAGAATGAATTTTCCTGTGCATTTTTATAACATCTGATAAATAGATCTGTCTGAAGTCTTTAGTTATGGTGTCAATATTTATGTTTTACATACATGTAAGTGGAAGCAGACTGAACTGGCAACTGCTTTGAAGAACAGAGAGGAAATTTTCACCTGCATATTTTACTGACGTGAGAAAGTTGAAAAGCGGTGTGTGCCTTTGCCTATTTAATGTTGGGTTCAATTCCTTCATTTACATAAATTAGGGATTTTTTTTTTTATTTAAGTTGTACACTGATATAACTCTAGAGATCACTGAGGAATTACATTAATGCAGTTGAATTATGAGGTGCTAACTCAAGCATAAATTTTTTTGCATACATTTCTGTAATTTAAATTATGAAGGTGGTCAGTCTGAGTTATCAAAATCTTTCTTCTGGCTTTAATTGTGAATGCAATCCCAGTCTTCTGCCATTGATGGTAAAAGACTCCCCCCAGTTCAAAAGCCAAAATTCAAGACATGGTTCTGAATGCTGTCTGTCTCAGATAACAATAAAGATACCCATTCAACATACAGCTTTCATAAACCATAGGCTCATATCTTTATCGTCAATGAACAAAGTCAGTGTAGCAACACGCTTCAAAAATCTTAGGAAATTTGACTTCAGAATGAGAGATCATTCTGCCTCAGGAACATTCACAAACCTTTAGCTCCTGGAGCAGGACTAAATGCTCAGGTTGGTCCCAATGTTATTTGCTTTTATTTTCTATGGGGTGAATTTTAATACAGTTTTCTTGGCCTGCAAAGCCTGTTTGGAACTTCAGATCTTTGATATTTTTATTCATCCCTTACACATAACATCATTCATCTGCCCAGTTTTATAAGATGTTGGCTGTCTGAAAGCACAAAAGCTGTTTCTTTTGGCAACAGTGTTCAGGAGCTAGGTTTCAAAAGAGGACCATAGCTAAGGCATACACACTTTGTATACATGTAATGTAGTATTTTACTTTTCTAAAAATCCAGCAAATTTATATTGCAGGTGCAAGTTGTCAAAACTTGTGGTTCTTTCAATTCAGCCCAGAGACATAACTGTATCCATATTTTTATGAAACACCAGTTACATGTTCTAATTGTAAATTACATAGCCTCTGTTCATTTGATGGCCTTTTCTTTGTGTTTATTGAATCTAGAATTAAACTATAAAGGAAAACAGACTTGGCAAGGATCTAGGTGGTTTTTGGAGTGATCTGAAGCAACTTACTCCTGGGTTTTGTGGTGCTTGCGGCAGAAACGGGTTCTGTGCTCATGGCTTTATGGAATATCTTTGGATGCCTATGCAGACATACATTCTTCCTTTTCCAAAACAGTTAGCGTGGAGTTCACTGAAAAAATCTAAGCCTGGTTTTGTGATACCACACCACTGACGAGGCAAAATACAACCCATGTATCAAACTAGTATTTCTGTAATGGACAATGCCCATTAGTTCCACTCCTTTCATATGCGGCCATCAGAATCACGTCCTGTGCATCAAGAGAAGCAGCTCATGCACATCAGGCTTATTTCTGGGATAGAACAATGAGAGGTTTTGCAAACCCTACACAAAAAAAGAATGAGCAGAAGTCATTATAATAATTTTTCAATGCAAAAACAAACACACACAAAAACAACCAAGGAAGATCCCTCTGGGAACAGAATTTTATATTTTACTGTCATCTAGGGGCAATCAAGAGAGCCAGATTTTCATCCTAATCCATAAGAAACACCAGAAAAATAGAACAATTACAGAGATTCAAACTTTAGCACTCTGTAGTTTTTTCAGTCTAGGACATGTTTTCTTAATTTAATTTTTTAATGATCTACCTTGCACCAAGGGCTGCAACGGGTAAAGTAACAAATAGTACTGAAGGTAAGGAAAAAGGATGTGTGGAAGAACACACCGTTGCAATAAAGTGGTAAACTGGGGATGCACTAACACCTAAGTCAAATCTAGAAGGACTAACTGAAAGGCATGGCTGTGGGAAGGAGCATGTGTACCATGCAGCTGGACAGAGATGAAGGTGGGAATTTCTGCCTCGCAATCACTGCACTATGAGACCGCCTCAAGGCTTCTGCAGAAATTTGCCTTGTATCAAGGCTTCTGCAGAAATTTCCCTTGTATCAAGACCTCTGCATAGCACTTTTTCACCATAGATACAGCTGCAGCAGAGGGATAAGGGCCCTCAAGATTTTTTTTAAGCAGGGGATACCAAAGCCCCAGAATGTCACTGTTAGTCCTGTGCAGTCCGAAGGGGAACATGGAGGGGTTAGAAGTCTGCAAAGTAATTAAGGCAAGATAGAAGCCTCTGGGGAAAATACCCAGAACCAGCCAAATTTCACCACTCCCCTGCCAAACAAGGGAGGTGAAGACTTGTGGTGGGCTGAATCTGGGGTATCATGAGTGACAGGATGGATTCTTCAACTGCTAATCTCAGCTTTCGGGAGTGACTCTAAAAGTCTTGAGTAGTCACATCTTCAGGTTAGTGGAAACAGCAGATGATTATTCTCTCAGGATTAGCCACTTAATTAAATATAGAAAATCCACTCAGTTATAGCCAACCAGACCCATTGACCTCGAATTTTTAGTCTCACAGTATTTCTTTAAAGTGCAGCATCCTGTCCGTGAACACTCAAGAAGAAAAATGTGATAGAATTTACAACTGTCATATTACATATGTTCTCCAAAAGGCAGATAATCTTCTGGCAGACATAAACTCACCAATTTGTGAAGGAAACTGTAGTATAAAAACCTCACATATTTTTCTTAACTGATACCCCACAATGGCACTAACATTTTTCATTCATAGTCTGATATATGTTTTGAAAGATGATGTGTGAAAGCAGACTTAAGGTTCAGGTCTACCATTTTTCAGTGAGGGCACCATTCAAAAATGGCATATATTTTTCCAAGCAGAGCTTCCCTTCTAGCAGATTATTTTGCATGTATCCTTTAGAGGAATTCTTGCACATTCCTCTGAAACTTGAAAAAAGTGGCATCTGCTGGAGCCAGAATGAGGAAAAGATTTGCTATTGCTTTGAGCAGTTGTATTCTTTTTACACTGCTGGAACCAGAAAGAGGGATTTTACTTAGGTGCTTTAGATTCTTCGATCTGATTAAAGAAAACATACATTTTTATTTAAAAAATAGAAGGAAAATGTTTGTAATTTTTTTTTTTCATGTCAAGCCTTTCTGCTGACATGAACAATAGACTTCTGGGAGGTTTTCTGTTGTATTTTTTCTCTCCCAGGTAGCTCTGCTGATTTCTCTGTTTCTGTGTTCCATTATGTCACTTTGCCCCTTCCATGACCCCTAAGCTATGTTATTTTCTGTATCTGGTATATAGAAGCAAAATACCCCGAAACAAACATCTAGTATGGCTTAGTGAAGAGTGAATTGTGAGCCATTGAAATCAACAATAACTGTAAAATTTGTTGGTTGCAGGATTTTTTTTGACTAGGGACTCAAGCCTTTGTTCTTATTTTTTCATTATGAATAGGGCATTTTTTGGTCTCTGTATGTTACACACTAAATCTGCAGCTCAGTTCAATAGCAGATCCTTGGCTGATGTAATTCTTTGCAGCAGCACTGACCTCGGTGAAGCTATGCTGAAACACTGCAATGGACTGAAAGTATGAACTCTGTTGTGTATTGCACAATATCCTACCACTTACGCCAAGTAATACACTGTGTTTTCTCTGAAAAACCAAGTGGTGAAATGATTTATTAAAAAAATTTATCTAAATTACTCATTTTCCATTGCAAGAGTGGGTTAGAGCTAAAGTACATTAAACATGTTAGTCTTCTATGTTACTAGCCATAACTGAAGAGAGATCAGTTTCAATACAGAATGGTTAATTTGTGTTAGCTGTAGGCAGACCCTGTTTGACATGTGAAGTGAAAGCAGTAAAGTACTTTAAAAGCATCAACGTTTTGCTGTGAGAGGGGTTTTGGTGGGGGTTGTTTTGGGGTTTTTTTCAGAACAAATGAAAACACAAACTTCAGAAGCGTTTTTACCTTGATAAACTTTAACTTCCTTGGGATGATTTTAGCCTTTGGCTTTTCATCCTTATTAATGAATTGGAATTTGAACCATCTTCATTCTACACAGATCCTCTTCAAGGTGTGAGTAGACAGAATCGATTGTGGAATATCAGCTGTGTTCACAATGTGTTTCTTGTTCCTATAAAAGCATTTCTTAAGTGTTCACAGCCATAATGTTTTTTTGTTACATACCAGTTTGATCCTATCTTTGCTTTATTTTGCTTCTATTTGTCAGACAAACCCACACTGTCATCTCAGTTTTGCCTTTTGTCATTATATTTTTCTACGATCACACACTCACATGTGTACAAGACTCAGAATTTCTGCTGTAGACCATTGGAACATAAAAACATACCGCTAATGAGAATAAAACTCTATGTAACACACAGAAGTTTTCTTATGTAAATACTTTATGACTTTTAACCCTCTGTCCTGATAGTTAATGACATAGCATATATGAAAATTAAAACTAGAAAAAATGTTAAATTAAATGTAGCCTGAGGATTCTCATTTCGTTTAGATCATGAGAAAAAAAAAGCTGTCGGAGTCTGAAAATGACTTTTGAATGAGGTCTCCACTGGCTGAACCCACAGTTTTGTTGCAGTCATGGGTAGCAGCAGTAGGTTCTCACCTGTGGACTCAGCAACCACGAGAGGGAAAGACATACATACACGCTGTGCATGTTATTGTCATCACAACCAGGTGTTATCAGCTGTCACTCTGCTGTGCCACTGGCCTGCCTGACTAAAAGACTTGCACCAAGCACTATTCATAGCTATATAGTTTTCCAATCCATTGTCAGTCTCCATTATTTAAAGGCTGAAAGAAACTCTGCATATATTTATCCTGCTGTGCACTACCAAAATGCAGAAATTCAAATAAAGTAGAGACTTGCTGAGAAGCCCTGCAAACTTCTGTCTTTTATTCCAAATAAAATAATGTGTAAAATTATACAAAACAAATTAAATTATATATGGATGATTTGTCATATTTCAGCCAGTGGGAGACCTTCTTTTTATAGCAAAAGATTGAGTTAAAAAGGTTTCCTGAATATCTCAATATGTATATTTTGAAATGTTCTAAATAGCCTTCCCCAGTGCCTCACTAATTTTAAGATTGTCTTACCCTTTAAGTGACCTGATGGCAATCACTTATACAGCCAACTAATTCCCTGACTTGTTCATTAAGATTATTATTGAAAACCTTAAAAATTCATTATGTGTGAGCACAATGAGAACAGGACAACTTATTGGCTCACTGCTAAGAGATAAGTTTATTTTTTACCTTAAAAGGGAAAAAGAAAAGACTCCATATTTCTCAATCTAATCCTATAAGAAAGATGATTCTTGAATATCTTAAATTTATGCACATAAAAGACATCTAATTCCTCCATAAGAAAAGAAATGTGTGACGGGATTTTACTCTGAGGCATAAGTTAGAGAGCATATTAACTAAGTTTAAGTAAATCATAGGAAAATGATGGGATAAAAGACAAAGCAAGCTATTCAAACTTTAGGAAATTGAGCAAATGGAAGCAGGAAGTTTTGTATATATAAAATCATAAAATATATAGTTTAAATCACTATAAATACAAGAGTTGATGCCTCATGGAATAAACCTCTCCAAGAAGTTTTTTTAGGAGCTAAATCTGATAGAAGATAAATTCAGTTTAGGTTTTCAAGTTTCAAGAAAGAGCTGGAAGAGGTGGAAAATCGGTGGTAGAAGACTTGTTTACAATTATAAGAAAAGCTATTTATCTACCTGTATATAGGTATAGTTATGAGGATAACTATGCGCTAAGTGCATTAAAGGGCATTGCTAGACCTGAATGGAACTTTGAAAGGTCCTGAATACTTTTTCCAGATTTTTTTTCATTTTTATTATTACTTTTTACATGATTACATATGTGTTAGTCACAAAGTTGTGTGAAATGCTATGCCAAAACTAATATGCAAGATGAAAAATCATAGCAGTTTACTAAGGACGTTTTTTAATGTAGTGATAAATGAAATGTTCGTTTCTCTAGATCAAAGCATCTCCTATTGGAAACAGTGTAACATGTTGTATTTAAATATATCACTGTTGCTGAAACAGCCTTTTCAGATGAAAATGTGCTGACAACATTTTTATAACCATTTCTAGATATGATGAACAGCTTTCATATGCAAGTCATCTCCACCGTTGTCTTCTGCCAAGGTGGAGAATGAAAAGCCCTGTGCGATGTTTTGCCAGGTGATTTCTTGCATTGTTTTTCTTTGTTCTTTTTGTTAAATAGGTAAGTAAAATTTTTTAATTTTCAAAGCAAGCAAGGTTTGTGGTGTCCCTGACTTCTCTGGAGCCCATCCTGAATGCTGCTCAGTTCTTTTATCATCAGGTTTGCCCTTTGGTAGCAGCAAAAGCTGAGTTGTCTCTGGATGAGTATATTTGAAAATAGGAGAGAAAAAGACCCAGAGTAGTCATCCAGTTCACTACTGCACATCACACAGTTTATTAACAGCTCAGGTTCATCAAACAGCATGTTTGGACCACTAAGTTTCAATGTTAAAATTCCTTGTTCAGACTCCCTGCCCCCTGCTGAGCAATAGCCAGCTCACTGCTGAGCACCCTGTCCGCTCAGCTGGTGGGGCAAAGCAGGATCAGCCCACCTTGCTGGCTGGGCCACCCCAGTCCAGCAGAAAGAGACAGCTTACGTCTCATGGCAAGGACTCTGGAAGGGGCAGAGGGAAGGAAAACCCACCCTGTGTCATGGTTTAACCCCAGCGGGCAACTAAGCCCCACGCAGCCGCTCACTCACTCCCCGCCGGTGGGATGGGGGAGAGAATTGGAAGAGTAAAAGGGAGAAAACTCCTGGGTTGAGATAAAGACAGTTTAATAGGGAAAGCAAAAGCCGCGCACGCAAGCAAAGCAAAACAAGGAATTCATTCACTCCTTCCCATGGGCAGGCAGGTGTTCAGCCATCTCCAGGAAAGCAGGGCTCCATCACGCCTAACGGTGACTTGGGAAGACAAACGCCATCACTCCGAACGTCCCCCCCTTCCTTCTTCTTCCCCCAGCTTTACATGCTGAGCATGACGCCATATGGTGTGGAATGTCCCTTTGGCCAGTTGGGGTCAGCTGTCCTGGCTGTGTCCCCTCCCAACTCCTTGTGCCCCTGGCAGAGCATGGGAAGCTGAAAAGTCCTTGACTGGTGTAAACATTACTTAGCAACAACTAAACCATCAGTGTGTTATCATCAACAGTGTTTTCAGCACAAATCCAAAACAGAGCCCCATACTAGCTACTATAAAGAAAATTAATTCTGTCCCAGCCAAAACCAGCACAGCCTGGAAGTAACAGTTTTGCATTGGAGCATTCCTGTGAGGAAGGGGAAAGGGTTTGGGAGGGGTTTGAGGGTGGTGGGAATAGCTCTGGCACCTAGGAAGTGCTGAGGAAGGGGAGAGGAGGCTGCTAGTTTTGCCCCTTCTAATTTCAAAGAACAGTTTCAAAATTTCAGGAAACTTTCCTTTTCTGAACAAAGAAAAAAAAAAAAAAGACCATTAGAAAGACCCTAGATTTTCTTAAAAATAATTTCAGAAAAACTTTCTTCATGTTTCCAGCGTTGAGGAAATGTTGAAAATAAATCTTTCACTTTGATTTAAATAACAAATTTTCTTTAAGAAAAGCCTTGAGCGCACATCTTTTCATGATTTAATTAACCTTATAGCCAATTCTAACAAAGACACAAACAGATTTGTACAGAAACCTACATTCCGCTTGCCGCTCAAATGAATAGTCAAGTATTTCATATAAAATGAGTTTTAATCTTAGGCAGAAGAAGGAAATCTACAGCCTAGAATATACTGAGTGTGTGGGAAGGTACCAACATTGTATTTATTGCTCTGTTTTGGAGTTAGACATGCTGTAAGTAGGTCTATTGAGTCAGGTCATGCAGGTGGACTAGGCAAGACAAGAGGATGAAGTCATGCAGGAGGATGAAGGCATGAGTTTAGCACCTTGCTCCTGGACATCCTCAAAATAGACATTTCCTGCCACAGAAATTCAAATGTCCTGGGCTGCTCCTAAACTGACCTTTAGCTCTGCACCACAGAAGACCCTGCAGTGTTTCAAAACAAAGACCTCGTAGAAGTTCACCATAGATGACAGCCAGCCTGTGCCTCGGTTATCTTTTCCCAGTAAACAAGATTTGGGAGATGTCTGGGGTTTGCTTAAATCCCACTTTTGTGCAGAGTTAGGACAGGCTAAGACTTACTCTCAGGTCAGGAACCTTCTTCTGCTCTGGAGTTTCTCAGTTTAGATGTCACATGAGAAATTATGTGGAATAATCACAAAGGATAACGTGAGGGCGACTAATGTCCACCATTCCTTTTTTATTCCCTGCTGAGAAAAAGGATCTGCCCTGCAGGGCATTTCAGAGCAGAAGCCTAATGCAGCCACTTGGATTCAGGCTGTAGGAGCTACTTTCTGTCCATTAAGAACAGAAAAAAACATCACGATGCTAAAGTTCTGTGACTAACCCCTTAATCTGTTAAATTAGGCACTTAAGGTACCTACAGGGTTAGGTGGGAATTTGATGAATGTTAGTGGCACCTAAATGATGGCTTGGGATCCTTAATGCAGCATTCAGATGCTGAAAGTGCCTTCTGAGATCACCTGTCATCTCTTTGTGGCTGTGAATACGAACTTCAGGCAAACTTTTTGTTTCAAGTAACAAAGGGACTTTCCTGGCACACAGTTTTTCAATCTGAGTATGTGCTTCCTTATAACCATTTAATGAGAAAATGACCTGCTCTCAGAATTTTGGTATAAAGTTTTGAAGATTTAATTTTTCATATACGTGGTTAAAAACAAGGCTTGTAAAAAATAGAGGGGAAATGTTTAACATCTGAAGTTAAGTCATATTTATCACATAGAAAACTTTCTATACAGTTGGATAAGGTCAAGGCTGGGACAGTTGTACTCAAGTTTAAGAAGAAGGGAATACTGCTTGTACAAGAATGTGCTCTCCTTTTAGCAAGAGGTCAGTTTGAAGCTTTACAAATGTGCTTCACTTCAGAAATGTTACATGTGGTTACTTCCTAGCTCCAGACTCTCAAGACACTTTCTTTTGTTCTTGCCTTCTAAGCCAAATGCACTATTCTAGCACTGAGATTAAAGCACCGGATGAGGTGATTCATATTGGAGCACTGAACCTATAAGCTATTATAGGTAAGTGGTCAGAGCATGCTATTTATTCCAGGGATGCAAAAATGGGACTTTTCAGAAGGCCTACTCCCTTCAACTCTAAACATGTAGCAAGCTTGGGAAGAAGGGCAGGAGGAAACTTTTCTAAATGGCCAGCTTCCTCCATTGGCATCGGCGCATAGTGGCCATCTGTTCAGGCTGGTTCCCAAGGACGTGTCTGGCCTACCAAAGAGCCCGCATCCAGGCTAGCTTTGTTTTACTTAATTCACAGGTTAGGTTAAACTACCATATGGCTCCAGGGAGTCAGAATTTCAAGGAAACTTTTGACTTTTTCCCTGCTTAAGTTCCACCCTTCATACCTTATCTGAACAGGAAGGCCTCTTATGATTTAATACATTGAATACCATCTCTAATCGCAAAAAAATAATCTCTCCAGATCCTTAGAACAACAGTCCTGGAACAGAACAAAGGCCCATCTGTGTCAGTATCTGGTCTCCAACAGTGGGTAGTCACAGGAAAACAGGCATGCAGGTGGTACTTTTATGCACGAACACTCTTGAAGAACCCATGCCAAAGACCTCATTCACAGATAAAATGGCATCCTCAAGTTTGACGTGGTGTATTCATGTGAGAAAACCTCCTATGGTCCATTCCTTTCATGAATTGGTCACTTGTGCTTTTTGAACTGATTGTCCACAACATTTCATGAGTTCCATTGTTTAATTCTATGTTAATAGTCACCTCCCTTTGATTGTTTGAGCATGCATCTTGCTAAAGTATTTGATGCCCCAAAGCTCATGTATCATGATAACTTGTCAGCAGTCACTCCCTGTTCACCTTTTCCCGTACTACTTACGGTTTTGCGGAACTCGGTGATAATCTTCCCTTCAGTGTTCTGGTTTTCATGACAAATAGGTTCAGACACTTCTCATACAGAAATGAATCATCATCAGCTATCCCTTTCTGTACTTTTTCTAGTACGATCATATCTCTTTTGACATTACATTCAATATATCCTATACCTTTTGAGTGTATAATAGAGCATAGTTTTAAGTAACTGCATGAGTGGTAATTATGTCTCAGGAAAAAAATTTATTTTTATGGTAACACCTTACAGATACAAAGCATTTTTGCAGCCATTTTCAAGTAGATGGTCTATCAGACACTATGAGCAAGTAAGCAGAGATCATGGAATAGGAACATAAATAAAGTTTTTTGCAGGCTGGTTAGATCTAGAAGTGGATCTAGAATATGCACTTTGTAAATGGATTTAAACATTCAAAAAATCTCTTTTACTTCATCATAAAAAAGTACATTAAATTTGGAAAGATTCAGCTGTCTAAACCCAAACCTCACCCTTCTCAGATCAAGAAAACCTTTAAGTGATGTTTATTTCTCTTAAAGTCAGTGAAGTTTGGACCAGATTCCTAATGACATACTCTTTTGGTATAGAATTTTAAAAACAAGTTTTTACCAGATCAAAACTCAGATGGTGGTTATTGTTCTCGATATCTATTTTTAAGTCGTATAAATTTAATCCAGCAAGTGTATACTGGGTCCATGATTTCTCTGTATTTAATTCACACCTCACTTATGCTTCTCTTGTGAGACCCCACCTGGAGTACTGCATACAGCTCTGGGGTCCCCAGTCCAAGAAAGACATGGACCTGTTGGAGCGAGTCCAGAGGAGGGCCACAAAAATGATCAGAGGGCTGGAACACCTCTCCTATGAGGAAAGACTGGGGCTGGGGCTGTTCCACCTGGAGAAGAGAAGGCTCTAGGGAGACCTTATTGTGGCATTTCATTACTTAAGGGGGCATATAAGAAAGATGGAGAAAGAAGAAAGACTTTACCAGGGTCTGTAGTGGCAGGACAGGGGGCAACTGTTTTAAACTGAAGGAGGGTACGTTTAGACTGTGCATAAGGAAGACATTTCTTATGACGAGGGTGATGAGACACTGGCACAGGTTGCCCAGAGAAGTTGTGCATGCCTCATCCCTGGAAGTGTTCAAGGTCAGGTTGGATGGGGCTTTGAGCAACCTAACCTAGTGAAAGATGTCCCTGCCAATGGCAGGGTGTTGGACTAGGTGATCTTTAAAGGGTCCTTCCAACCCAAACCATTCTATGATTCTATGATTCTGAAGTCCATGTTTCCTCCAGTGAAGAGGCAATGGTTCAGAGAACTGGTAAATGAAGGTTTGCCTTGCACTTATTCTTGTGGAGTTTAACAAAAATCATTGGAAGAGTCTAAACAATTATTTTTATGTTTTAAAGGGTATGGATAGTTACTCCTCTTTCTGACTTACCTATAAATACCTCCTGATATGTTCTAATCATCCAAATAACCTAGTCAAGCAAATGGCAATTTTACGTAGGGGTTCGAAGGCAGAGTTTTAACCTTAGCAAAGTGTTAATTTTGGAGTTCCACAGAAAAGCTAATTTGCTTTCTTTCTAGCACTGAATATGCAAAAGTATAAAGGCAGGGGATTTAGCCTAGAAATACAGAAGTCTGTGAGAAATAACAACTGTCACTATACTCCATTACACCCTATGAAAAATTGTTTTTCCTTTATACAATGCATTCTTGTAAAACACACTTTGTATACACAGCTTTTGCATGCATATGTCTACTAAACCTTCGTAAAACAGGTTTGTTTATGGAGTACTTTTGAATCTATGTTTACCTATAAAGCTTGTCAGCCTCTGTTCTAGCACAGCCTTAGCCTCAAGAGTAATGGAATTAGCTCTAATTATGTCAAAACAAGTCCCTATTAATCTTGTCAAGAACTAATTAACGGCTTTGTTATGTAAAAAATGTCTCCTTCCATCAGATAAAGGGAGAATGCAGATAAAGCTGTTAAATGCAGAAGTCTTGCTGCAGCATGGGAGCTGCTGTGAGTGGATGGCACCAGGTGCAAAGCAGGCTGTAACACTAGGCAAACACCACCCATTTCTGCAGCAGCATTTCCAAAAGCAACATCTTCAGTCCAAGGACGCAGGGTGTGCTAACCCAGAAAGAGCTGGCTTACTCGCCCTTATCAGATAGCCTGAACTGCCTTTTATGCTCACCTGCTTCAGTCTAGGACCCCTTCTGCAGCCTGCATCTAAATCACATAGGTGAAGGAACACTGAACATGCAGTTTCTTTTCCAAATTCAGACCCCATATAATGCCAAAATCATTTTAGACATTTCTTATTTAAGAAATGTCTTATCTAAGTCAGTGAGGATTATTACTACAGCCTGAAAGACTTCATGAGGAGGATTATATGTGTCCAGAGCCCATTGCATTTCCAGTATTACACATCTACAAACAACACACTCTGCTGTGCAAAGGTAGCTGGATGTTCTTATGAAAGGAACATATCTATCTCAACTTTTTTCACTCAAAATGTTTGAAGTCTATAAATAACATGTTGTCTGGCAGTACTACAAAATAAGCTATCAAAGCAGAAATTAGACAGCATGTTTTCACTTACTCAACCCAGTGCTTTTATTCAATGTTCTTAAAATGCTCTAAGAGTTGCTGTGTCCCAGTGCACCATCGTGTTAGCACACTTGCATTTTCAGATGCTAAAAGAAGTATCAAAATAATAGAACGCAATGCTCATTTCCTAACATGTTCTTTTAAACTGTGTTGTCATCCTGTAAACAAGCTATAATTGGGGTTTTTTTAATGCTTCCTTCTAACCTTACTAATCTTTCTCATTTGAACTGACAAGTTTCACGATTATTAGTGTTGTAAAATTAAATATAGGCCTCTATTGTAGGATAATCTGCGAGGTTTTTTTGTACTCTGGACTCAATACAGCTGCTTAAATGTAGGAATTCAGCGCTATCTGAGGTGCCCTAGTACACATATGCACACACAGCTACAGTGGCAACCTGAGCACATAGTTTCACAAGTAGGTATCTACATGTAGATGTCTAAATTTAGGTTTAGTCCCTGAGCTGAATCTCATTCTGAGAGATAAAATAATTAGCTTTGCCTAGATTTTATCCAAAGTTTTCCAATTTGGAAACATAACTACCTATATTTTAGATACTAATTATCCTAACTCCTTAGGTATAGGACATTAAGTAAGGATACTGAATAAGCATCCTAACAGTTTAGGTAGCAAGTAAGCATCAATAAGCAGTCACATTATTTATCATGAAGGATTGACACTGAATCCTTTGCTACAGAAGGAGAGAGTTTCATTTGTACTGGAAGCAACTATGTGGAGTTCTCAGCATTTAACAAGAACATGCAATGGGAAACAAGAAGCCTAGATAATAGATTAGTCATCAAATTGGCTACAATGACAATCTAAAACATTTTGTAACCATTCTCATGGCAAACTGGCATCTTTTCATAATGATATGGTGTTTTGCTATCAGAAACACTACTGTTTTCAAAGTATCCTGAGCAACAGATTAATAAACAGATAGGAAAACGTGTGAAGAAAAGTTGATCCTAGTAAGAGATACATACTGAACATTTCTAGAGAAAGGCAATGCTGCTGTTTATGTATTGCAACATACGCATAGGTTTGTCCCAGGTAACCTGTGAGACATACTGAGCTGAGGAAGAGCAGAGCCGTTACCAGGCACACAAAGCTCTCAGGACTCTCCCTCCTGTCTGTAGCCCTCTGCATTGACAGTGACAAGTGGAACAACCCAACAGGGATGAAAATGGCAGGGGAGATGTTTGCTATGAATGAACACTACTCAGCATCACTAAGTGCCTACACTTTGCCATGCTGGACAATCTGGAAATTATTCTGAGTGTACGTTCATAGAAATTAGTGATATGCCTGCCATGCTGACCCAGCTGGCATGGGTCTTTGTGAGCGGAATACCTAGCCCATGTCCCTGACAACATCCAGATGCCACTGCCAAAACATCCACCTGCCTCTTCTCTGCTACACACCTCAAAATCATTTCATGTGTTTTATAGATCTTTCCTTTCACCTCCTTCTCAGTGTGCGGAAGATCCAAGAATTCCAGCTCTTTAGGCCATTGTGTTGCAGACAATTTCAGAATGATGATGGTGGAGAAGAACAGACTTTTTCTGGCAAGTAAATGTACTGACAGAATAAAGGGATAGGGAAGCGGAGGTCATGAACAGTGTCACAAAATCTCAAATAGCTTGACCAAACAATATTTCTGGGTGAGGTTGCTGCCATAAAGATAAGCTGTGAGGTTGCCGATGTCCTTTGCTAGTTATTTTTGAAGCTAGCAGTTGTCCTTTAGGTTCTTTATCGCATCTGCACATCACGCAGTTTAGCTGTGCTACTCTTGGTCACAGCATATTGGAAATTACTATTCGTTCTTTCCTGTGATGCAATAGACAATAAACATCAAAAAAATTACCCAATGTCAGGCTCCAACTGTTAGGGAAGCACCTGCTCACACAGTGCAGTGTTAAACTGTGGTATATACTGTAGCAGGCTGTAGTGGATGTCAAAAGCCTACAGGAATTAAAATAGGGATTAGACAAATGAAAAAAAAAAAATCATGAAAATGACCGTTATATCAGAAAGTCCCTATGTTGCAGGAAATGCTGTAGATGTATTTGTAGTTGCACACAATACTCATGATGTACTTAGGGCACTTCCCTGATTTATTCTGCAGTCTATTTCCACAGGCTGAGAAATAAGAAAAAATATTTTGCTGATAGAATAATTGATATGAGGATCTAGGTTTGTCAGTGGGATCCCAGTGCTCACTTGGGATTTTTCTGTATCAATACAAACAACAAATATAAAACTTAAATTCAAATTCACCCTCTCAAGGTTCTTCTTCCCACAGAAGCTCCAATACAAAACAGACTTTTAGTGAAATATTTAGTGTCTATCCTGTTTTAGTTAAAAAATCCAAGTCTGAACTGTTCAGTCTCAAGAGAATTATTTTTGTGATGATGAAATTTTCCCATGTGCAAACAAATCCAGTAACTCGCATGTTTCATTTCATGGTTCCCAAAAGTAACAATGCAACAAACTGATGTGTTAATATCATTATAAATTAAAATCATGTTAAGCAATCCAAGACATAGTTGCTAAGAATGATTAAAGCAAACCACTATGTAAAAACCCAGTGGCAGCTTTAATGTTCAAAGAATGCAGTGCTCCTCAGACTTAATAGTTCACTGTTTGACAGTTTTCTTACTAGCCTCAAACACTGGAGAATGCATTCCTTATTTTAAAATGTGTATATTAAACAATTTTATGTGAAAGTACAGAACTATAAATTGTTGCTCATAATGCAGATTAGAGATTCGCCTTTTTTGGTAGATATGCAAATCCAAAAGGTGTTTGAGTTACAATAAAGAGTAAAAAACTATTTAAGCTATGACATTAATACTGAAATTTTGCATTTGCCAGTAGTTTTTTGACAGCTTCATAAAAACCAATAGCTACATTACCATGAGGACTTTCATCACCTTTGATTGTCTTAACCTTTTCCCACTATTTCTAGTGATGGTTTGGTATATAAAGAAGTAGTAAAGGAATGCTGGGAAACATTAAATAAATCAATAATTTAAAATCTGGGGTTTTTCCCTCTGCTTGAATTGAGAAAATGTGTGAAAAAACAATTCTACAATGGTGGGCTATATAAAGCATTTGAATGTGCAAGACCTCATTGCAGGAATGTCAGTTAAAATTATCAAAGTTAGATGCAGAAATCTGGAAGCTCACATTAGATTTCAAGCTGGCTCATTCGGAAATTTGAGTCTAATGACTAGGGGTTATAATGTACTTTTAAGCATTTTTCACTATTCACAGAGGACTGGTTCTCTGCAAGCCTTTTTGCTCCCACATAATAGTGGAGTCAGCAGAACCACTCACATGTGCAAGTGTTCAGAGAAAATGTTAAAAAAATGACATATTGTGAAGGGAAACCAAAAAAATAATAATGTCCCCTCCTCACCTTATAGTCAGATGTGAAAAAATTCAGAGATCACCAGTAGGTGTAAAGGAGGAAGGAGATGCTCAGCCAAGGAAACTTTTATAGTAAAAAGCCTTATTTTAAAAGATAACTTCTGCATGGAATTTCCTTTTATACGATGTAGAGGCCACCCAAAAGAAATTGCAATTGCAAGGAAAGCTAAGTTGTGTAAGCAGAACAGGGGGAAAAAGAGGTGTAAGGAATTAACTGTCAGCTCTCATAAATCTGTTTAGTTCCACTCAGCTCAACTGAACCATGTCAATGTGTGCCAGCCAAGGAAATTACTCTGTGGTTATAAAAAGATTTAGTGAGGAGATAATGGAAGTCAACGTATTTGGGTACTCTCTTTGGTACTCTTCAAAAATCCATCTACTGCCTTTATATGATGTCTTAGTATAGCAGCTATTATGTATTCTGCACGGTTAACTGATTAGTTCTAATCTAATATCAATTGCCCTAAAATAGATTCATATAATTCTTTTATTTTCACTGCAGCACTGATTTTTTAAAATTATTAATTCTTCTCTTTGGCTCCTATGATATTAAATATCACTATATATTCTACCCAGATGACCTCATACCTGGCATCACACACATGTTGCTAGGGCAGTGAAGGTGAGTGATATCCTGAAATCCTCAAAGCCCACTAAAATGGGCTTTTGTAACAAATCTTATTCCATATTAACAGCAGTGTTTAGAATCAGAAATGAAGGATGGGATTCATCTCACCTAGCTCTGGGTTTCAAACAATTTAACAGGAGTTAAAATGGCCGAGAGTTTGTTGCAGCTCCTGATTCCCCAATACAAGAAGACATGTGCTCTGCTCTCTACAGCAGATCAAGAAATGAGTCATCATCAGGATAAAAACAAACTAAATACATCAAAGTTACTATTGTGATGGCTTGGAAAGTGCCTCTCTAGTCTATGGTTTTATTTATATCTGGCCTTAATGTTTTGAGTGGGCCAGAAGAACTGAATCAGAAATTTTCTAAGAAACTAGGTTAGGATACTTCGATGAAAAAATGCCTATTCACTGATACTGAATCTCTGTGAACCTGTATAATTTTCAATAATGTATTTGTAAGGAGGGTGAACTATCTGATCAGAAGTACACAGCCTATCATGGTCAGAGCATTCATGGGAGGTGATGGTCAAAAGTAATTCTGTAGTTAAATCAGCTGAGCTCCATCTGTGTAAACCAAAGTAAAAAGATCACAAGTGGGCTTTATACTGTGTATTGTAAAAAGAATATCTACTGCCTTCTTCTGAATGTAACATTATGCTCATTTTGCATTTTTACCAAAGCCCAGATCTAATTTATGCCATCTTTTGCATCACTGCTGACAGTGACCTAATGACCTTTTTTGTGTTACAGCTGAGTACACAATTTCCAGTTTCCCATGACTGGAAATCCTTCATCTTCAAACTCACTAACAGTAGTGTTTTGGTTTTGCCAAGTTATAATATCATTTTAGTTTACTGATGCCAGATGAAGATGGAAAATTCAGGGGTGCCCTATGACAACAATAAAAAATATACACATGAGGCTTAAGGAGGAGGCTGGGATTTCAGTCACAAAAAGAGTTTGTGTGGCATTAGGTTTTGGCACAAAAATTTGTTGTATTGATTCCTTCTTAAAACAAATGAGTTAGCTGGGACTCCGGTTATTCTCTGCTGTCAAGTAGAAGCAGAGCTCAAGGCTTCCAGTTGAATGTCCTCTCTCAGAGAACTGGTGACACAAGTCTGGTTGTATTCATGCTGTAGCTGTTTATCCTAAAACAGCAGTCCAGTCCAGAAGTCATATGGAATATAAACAAATAAATGCCCTGAAGTGGTCAGGCAGTTGGACTAGATGATCATTGTAGGTCCCTTCTGACTGAGAATATTCTATTCTAAATAATTCCATAATTTCTAATACTGCACATGTATGAGACTAATTTTCCATACAGATTGGAAAACAGATATTGATGTTATTGGTATGTTCCAGTTGTTCCAGTGAACAGATGTTTTTAAGAGTAGGCACTGAGCAAGAGACAAATAACTATAATTTTAAAAGTGGCAGAGTCATTGTAGAAGTTGTTAGAGACATTATAGAAAAAAAATGTTACAAGAGTCTATAAAGAGTGGGGGAAAGGATCAATCAATGAATAAGGTAAATCATGGAGGTAAGAATATGTAAGGATGGGGTAAGACCAACTTTAAAAAAAAAAAAGAAACAAAGATATAGCGAAAGCATCAATCTCACAAGGCAGCCATGCAGAGGAACAAAGAAAGAACAGTCGTAGCTGTGCAGGGCAGACTAAGTTGTCATTAAAGGCACGGTACCCCAAACCCTGTGAATCTTTATGTTTCAGTGATGACAGTGTTCATAAAGGTGGAGTGACTAATGGAAGTAAGAGTGAAACCGTAGAATCATTTAGGTCGGAAAAGACCCTTACAATCATCGACTCCAACTGTTGAAATGGGAAATAGCATGTGAAGTGGAAGGAAAACTCAGTGTTAGATGTTTTGACCTGAAGGAGCAGTTAACAGAGAAAGAATAATATGCATTCAAGATTTCTGGAAAACCAACCAAAGAAAGAAAATGCTGATAAAATAACAGCTCTGATATGAAGGAGTTCTAATGCATTTGCCAATTTGGAATGTTAGCATATGATGGGAAACTAGAAAACCTAGTAGTACTATATGAAAAGGTAAAAAAAAAAAGAGAGATAAGGTAATTATACTCAATAGTACTACTCAAGGCTTAAAGAAAGTTTTGAAGAAAAGACAAAATAAAATAAAAACAAAATTAAAATCAAAAAAAGTCAATTGAAAATATGACAAAAACACAGTGTCCAAAATGTCTTGTATTAAAGATCCTCAGTCTTCTTTTGATAAAACACTTTAATTTCTCATGAGGAAAATGCAGTAAATATAGTCACATATCTGAACTTCAGTAAAGTATTTGAGACTGGGTCACAGGGGAAATTTCTCAGGCTGTAGGCAATTAATACAAGAACTGGAACTTGGCTAAAAACTTGCTTAAATGGGAGATGACAAGCTGTATCTAAATGGGAAGCCTTGGATCATGCGGACATTGCAGTGGAATTTCTCGAGGATCAAACTTGGACTAACTTCATGTAATGTTTTCATTATGACTTTGGCACAGAAGCCCAGAAGTGATCTAATAAAACATGACAACACAGAGTTGGAAGTCATTGTCACTGTAGTGAAAGATGGGGGTGCCATAGAGAAAGAATTGGATGGCCTTTTGTTAGAGACAGAAATGGGAGAAAATTCAGTATATGAAAAGTGAGAACATTCATTTAGGCAGTACTAAAACTTTCTGCTGGGGGGTTGGATGCTGAGGGCTTGAAAGTAACAAAGAAGAAAAGAATACTAAAGACTCACAGCATGACTATGAGCCGCTAGTGTTCTAGAGCTGTGTAAAGGCATATGTGATCCAAAGAGAATGAGGGGAAAAAAGCCTGTGTACAAGGTAATGGTAAGACCTCATCTGGTGCAATGCACGCAGTCTGATACTCAAACAGTAGAAAGAGGGATTAAAATGGGAACAAAATGTCAGGCAGCACCATAGTATGGAAGTAGGTTGAAAATTGCCAAATACTGGTTATAGTTTGTTTCTTATTGTGAAAGGCAAACTATTCATAGTCTGCCTGTGACAGTGATAACTTCTGTGTTATAGCCTTTCTGCCTCTGCAGAACCATGGCCAAGTGAGAGCACATCCAATAGCACAGCGAGCCTAAGGAAACACTGATCATTAATGTTTCTTCAAAGGTACCACATCATGCTGAAGAATAATCAGGGAAGGCTGAAAAAGAATGTTAATCTCCGAATAGTTTTCGCTGGGAGATTTTCTGTACAAGCTACTTCACAACCTCATTGTGTCTATGTGTTTACTATATCCAGCAGTATGTGTTTTCTGTATCCAGCGGTATGATCTGGTATGATCTGACTCCATAAAAATAAGTGAATTAATGTAGCAACAGTTCACTCCAGTCCTGCCTGAAATCCCATCCAGTCTTTGAAAGCTCAGCCATCTCTATGTTCCTATCAGAATTGCTTCTAGTTCATTCCCAAGTTAGGCAGAAAAATGCAAACATCTTACTTATCCTGTAGATGGAAAATATTGGGGTCCACCTTGCCCTTCTTAGCTACAAAGATTATAAAAGTTTTCCATTCAAAATGATCTGATTTTCTATAAAATAAGACATGAAGAATTTTAACTTCAGCAGCTAGTACACTGTCTGCTCAATCCATAAAACTCTAGTCTTTGGGTAAGGAAGCTAAAGCAGCCTAGTATTTAATAATAATAATCATCATCATCATCATCATCACCTGAGGCTGTAATATAAAACTTAAGTGTCTGAGAGAAGCCAGTGAACCAGGGCTTTAGCATGCTGCTATTTCTTATATCCTTCTTTTCACCAAAGGATACCAATCAGTCAGCCTGATTATTAGATTAGGCTATTATGAGGAACTGATCTGTCTGCTGAAGTCTATATTCTTTACATTTCTGTTCACCTTGGAGTAGGATATTTGCGAGTTCCTTTTTCAGTGTTTTCTTTGACAACGTTCTTCATTGTATTTGCTTCCAAAGCAATTTACCAGTGCTGGGTGATGCTTTTCAGTAAATACTTTATTTCTATAGTTACTTAAAAATAAATTAAGAAAGAAAACGAACTTCAGGGTTACCAAAGTATGAAACAGAATCTGAAAAGTAGTTTCAACTAAAACAAAGAACCAGACGAAAAAAACCCCATCAATTTATCTTTTTGAGGCATAAGCAAATATGTTTCTAATTCCAGTTTGAAATTATATTCTACATTTCAAAAGCTGAATTAAATTTAAAGAAAAAAAACAGGTTTTGAAAAAGATTCAAGAGCTAAACCAAACCTTCCTGGGTGCCCCACAGTAGAGGTTTTTGATCTGGGTATTTTTCCTATTTAACCTAAAATTCAGATCCTGAACATACATTTTTCTTCATTTTTACATTTGGCTACTAACACTAAGACCCCAGGGTTAGTTTGGCTCCAGTGACTTGGAGCCTCTTCAACTGTGAGCAGTGAGAATCAGTAAATACCTAGGAGTATTTCAGCTGGGAGGATTACAGTTGTGCCAGTGTTTCCCAGAACAGCTGCTGCAAGAAGCTTGCTTAATACCTGCTGCCTGTAAAAAGAATTAAGCAGTAGATGAGGGCTTGCCACAGGACCTGTGTCCAGGTTTACTGAGCACACCTGGAAAAGCAAGAGCACAGGCATTTTGCTTTCTTCAGGGATATATATGCCCCTTAGTTGGAGTTAGCTGTGGTTGTGAAAGTAGGTGTTTAAGGGTTTAGAAGAGGCAAGGAGAAGAAAACCTGCTCACACCACCGGTGTTTCTGTAACCAGTGCATGAACTTTTAAAGTAGCTTTGTTCATAAGCCTTAGTTATCTGGCATAGAACAGCTTCCTCGCTAATGCCAAAAAACCCCATGTGGTTTAGAAAAAGCAGTCAGTCCCCTCAACTCCTTACAGCCCTTAAATACACTAATCCAAGAAATAAATATATAAATGTGTTGGAAAAACTCATATTACCCAAAATTTGTTTTTAAAGGCCCAATTGCTGAATAGTAAGGCTTGAGGGTCTTTTTCATCAAACTGTTTTGGAGGGATAAAAGAAAAACAGGTTTTATGTGTAGAAAGCAAATACCAAGCAGGGGTGTTTCAAAAAAGCTAAGTAGTTTGGTTTTAATAAAATCCTTTTGTGTTTGTCTTCAACTTAGAAATCACAGCAGGTCAGTTTAAAAAGTCAGGCTACTTTCCTGATAGAAATAAAAGGTATATTAAACTCCCTCTACAACCTTAGTGTCTCCTTTGAGAGGAAGTAAAAGTGCAGTTTAACTCAAAGTGTAATTATAAGGAGCTCTATTTTTGTGAGATGGAAACGAAAAGTGAATTCCACCTGGCTGGGTGAGGAAGAAATGTGTGGTCTGGTGATGGCCCAGATTCCAGCTCTTTTGAAGACTTGTCCAAGGTAATCCAATCTGTGTCATGTCTCCCAGCTTACAGGAAGGTCTAATACCAATTCCCCCAAAACTGTCAAGAAGATAAATACATGAAGACTGTGTGATAAGGTAAATACATGAAGACTGTGTGATAAGGAAGACATCATGTAATTACTGTAGATTCTCAGTTCTTGCAATCTGATGAAGGAAGTGCAATGCGTTTCATAGATAATGAGCTTTTCAAGCATCAGTCTTGCAGTACTCTGCTGTACTACTTCACACATTCTGGTTTTTAGTTCTTCTCTCATAGAGAGCGAGCAAGTGATGCTATTAGCTTACCTTGACACAGCACTATATAACAACATGGTTTCTGCTGTCTCCCTCAGCTAGAGCTGCCTGAATAACCGTGTGTGAGACTGCAGTAAGAGAACCCGCACAATGTAGAAGCACCCAGGTCTAGGAAAGGATTCTAAGGGAAGATTTCTTGGGCCCTTCTTTGCCAAACTTTTATGGTCCTCTCTTTTGAGCAAGCCTTTCGTGGAACAGCTCTTAGATTTTCCAATAACACACTGGGGTCATTTGGGAAGGGAACCTCTCAAGCCATCTCTGAATCAGAGAAGCAAAATGACATGCTGCTTCCCACTACCAAATGCCAACCTGATGGATCAGTTATTCACTTGGTCAATGAAGGAGACCTGGGGATATTTGTAAGAGAGTTGAATGCAGCTACCAAAAGCTTAGGACATTCTTGGCATTTTACCAGCCTGTGAAAACCATCAAAACACTGCACAGAAAAGCCTTGCACTTTGTAAAAGTTTTTTTCATGCAGTCTTACTGATCTTATAACATGGCATGTTGTATACAGTAGATTTTCAGTGTTAAGTGGGTGGCTTCTTACCTGTCTCTGTGAGGCCAAGTCTCATCATATTATCTCAAATCTTACAACAGTTGAAGGTTTTCTGAAAATTCAGATCCAAGCTTTGCATTCATGTGAGATCCGTTTCCATTAAAAGTAGATAAAACATCAACTTCCAGCCCGTGGCAGAGAAAAGCTTGGAAATTCAAACCATAGCAACTTAAAAAACAGAAAGCAAATAAAAGATATTTGAAGACCATGCTTGGAAAACATCGTATATTTTGAGTCTCTCGCATAAGCCAATGACTGATTTTTCAAGTGTTTGGAAATGGTAACAATTAATTTTGCCTATAGAATTCCTGTTAATATTACTCATTTCATGTTCCTTTGAAACTCCTGAGGGATATCTTCTCATCCTTGGAATTTGTTCCTGTTAATTTTAAAAATTTCTTCATTGTTTCTAAGCCATGATTGAGCAAAGCGGACATGAAATGAAGGCTGTATGAATAAAGCTTTAGACAGATGACATTGCAACACCCATCAAATGAAATTCAAATCTTCAAATTAAAAACAATTGGAGATATAGGAATATTTAGACAAATTCAGCAAGAAGCTGGCAGGGTAGTTCATTTTCATTCTGTATACAGGTGCCCCTGACATTTTGTTGTGGTTTAAACCCAGTCAGCAAGTAAGCACCACACAGCCGCTTGCTCACCCTCCCCACCCCCGGGTGGGGTGGGGGAAAGAATCATAAAAACCCCACAGGTTGAGATAAAGACAGTTTAATAGAACAGCAGAGGAAGAGAAAATAATAATAATAATAATAATAATAATAATAATAATAATAATAATAATAATAGCAATGATGATAAAAGAATGTACAAAGCAGGTGATGCACAATGCAACCGCTCACCACCCACTGACCAACACCCAGCCCACCCTCAAGCAGCGATCACTGCCCCCTGGCCAACTCCCCCCAGTTTCCATACTGAGCATGACGCCATATGGTATGGAATAGCCCTTTGGCCAGTGTGGGTCAGCTGTCCTGGCTGTGCCCCCTCCCAGCTTCTTGTGCCCCTGGCAGAGCATGGGGAGCTGAAAAGGCCTTGACCAGTGTAAACACCGGTTAGCAACAACTAAACCATCGGTGTGCTATCACATTATTCTCATGCTAAATCCAAAACACAGCACTATACCAGCTACTAGGAAGAAAATTAACTCTATCCCAGCCAAAACCAGGACACATTTTCTCTTTATTTATTCTAACAGGGTCTTTCCTTAAATTCACTTTCACAAACTAGATTAGCTGTTCAATCTTGGCTGCTACTTGAAAGGTATGTCCTAGATTAATATCAGCCAGAAAAACTAATTTGTGACATCAAAGTAGAAAAGCTGGGTGATGGCTGATAATCAACCTGAAATCAGCTGTCATGGGTCTCCATTAACATAGAGAATGAGAAATCACTGCAGGCAAGTACTCAGGTAATCAGACCTTTTCTAGGAATGGAGCAACCAGCTCTTTTGGTAGTTCAACTTGCACACAGATTGTATAAATCCTGGTATCTGCATTTGGAGTTAACAATGAAGCTTATGCCTGTTACACCTCAAGGGTGAATAGAACTAAACAGAGAAACCTAAGCCAAAGGCCAAGGTTACACCTCAAGGGTGAATAGAACTAAACAGAAAAACCTAGCCAGAGGCCTAGTCTTGGAATGAGCATCCTTTTCTAACACACATGGTTTCCAGATGCAATACTATCTCCTCTATCTTCATTTAGTTCTTCTGACTGAATTGTTTGCTAAATCAATCCTTCTTCTTCATGATTCATGATTTTTTCTTCAAAATATAGTCTGTAATTCCATTTGTGGATAGTCCAAAAAATTTCTAAGACTAATGGACTTTGTAAACACACAAAAATTCCACATTTTCTAAAATGAGGAGTCACATTTCTTTAATGGAGGTATGATATTTGAACTAGATGATCGTATGATCCAGAAGCATTTTCATTATGAAAACTGAATTATGAAAATAAAATATAAAGTCTACATCTATATATGAGAAATATAGACAGATGCAAATTTATATCTGTCAGATATATTGTTATAAACTATATAGTATATTGTTAAATTCTAAAGCCTGGACTTGTCTAAGTCTAGGCTATGCTCCCAATGCATTTAAATAATTAATTTTTGACATGTAAAGTGTCTTATTGAGCTTCCCAGGTTTGCAGAACGATGGCATTTTGGAGTGGATATCTGATCCAGGCTTGTCCATTTAACTTTCCAGACATTTTTATTATACAGCACTCCACAGTGAAAGACATGCATCGGTTCTCTTGCCACACAAAGCTCCAAAGCTGGAGTGTGGTTTGGAGTTTAAACATTTATTTGCTTTAATGGGACTTTACCATGCTTAAAACTCAGCATACTGAGCAACAAGTGAAGAGCTGGCATTTAAATCAATTATACTGCAACAATTGAACAAGGATACGTGTGAAGAGGGGAGAAAAGACAACAAAGGTTAAACATTACTTTGGATATTTGGAGTGAAAACACTTTAAGCAAGTATGTTTGTTTTAAAAAGCAAAGACTTTCAGTCTGAGCAGGTCCTTTTTCAGCTGCAAAGACTTATATAGTTTTAAAGCCATTTTCTAATATTAAATGTCTTCTTACTTAGCATGACAAGAAGCAAATAAAACTTGTCTGATGTGCTCAGCAAGAACTTAATTCAGCTGGACTGAATGAAGTACAAATAGGATTAATATCTTTTTAACAGGAAATATATTATGTTATATAGGGTCTTATTTTTCAGAAATTATTCAAATAAAGCATCCTGACCAGTATCTAGTCTAGGAGACAGGAATTTTTATCTGTTAGAAATTCTCTGGGCAATGCAATTTCCGTTTTGTAGGTTCAACTGTTAAAACGAACTGGAGATTTTTGGTGCCACCTCTTAGATACCTGTGTTGGCAGTTGATTTTCCAGGTCAGTGCTCAGCACTCCTTCAAATTAGGACTCCATTAAAGTTACACAAGCTGGACTCAAAACCTAGTTCTTTTGGGATCTTGATTTTATGATTAGCAGCTCTCTCTGCACTAAGACAGCTCCTCTAAAGATAGCAAGGACACTGCTGGCCTTTCTTTTACAGTGTTTTGTAAAGAATCCAAGAACTGGTACGATTTCCACCTCTATGGAAAAAGCAACTACAAAATGCCAAAGGATGCCAAAGATCAGCAGTTAATGAATAGAAGACTATTGCCTACCCTGTCTCTGTGGCTTCTAGAGTATGTTTTTTTCTGCCTGACCTTTTTCTGTTGCTACTGCTACTTCCTTGGGGAATAAGGTTGAAGGGTGCTGAAGGGCTCAAGAAGAACGTTAATGCTGAGAAAGAAAGAACAAGGAAAGATGGTGTCTACTTTAAAGCTTTGAGTATCTTCCACTTCTCTCAAAGGTATGGATGAGACCTTACCTTGGCAAAGCTAAAAGGCTATAAAAGGGCAAGGACCACTTTGTATTTGTACTATTTCTTTGTGTGGTTTTTTTCTTCATCTTCTCCACGCAATAGTCACTGGATGAGGAAAGGCTAGATGGACCTTTTGTCTGATCTGTAATGGTAAACTTCGCATCCTGATTTGTCGGGTTCAACACACTGTGCTGTTTGATATCTGTAGAGAAGGAGGGTCATTTTTGCCAGTCAGCCGTGAATGCTTTTTTTTTGTTAAACACTTTTTTAACAGTGTGTCATATGTTCAGCAGACATCAACAGCACAGCTCCAGAAACAAATGTAACTACAGGAATTTTTATCAGCCCAGGACTCAGACACCTTCCTTTCTCCATCATTTTTCCAGGAAACATCTAATCTTGTGGCCATAAAACTAGGAGCCAGGGTCTTATAAGTACTGATTTTCACTCTTTTCCTCTGTAACTTTGGATATTTTGAGGGAAGTAAGCTTCTAAAATCAGCAGTAAGTTTCAGATGTTATTACTCAGACATAGAATGTCAAAACATGGTTTGTAATTGCCATACTTTTTAGTTTATCAAGCTTACAAAGGAAAACTATATTATACAAAACCTTATACCTTCCAGCCTCAATGTAATATACATAAACTACAGATTACAACTATACGTGAGAAAAAATGCGTATCCACACATTGTATATTGTATTCTATACATTTTCCATTTTGTCTGCCGCTTGAGATAGGGTTTCAAAGTCATGCATAACCCTTCATTCACAGGGCTTATGCAAGCTTTCATTGATGGATGAAATTCATACTCTCTATGTGTATGGGAAAAAGCACTTTATGCAATCCTCATAAATCCTGTAGTGATGTGAGTGCTGTTTCAGCTGAGACATTCCAAGGGAAAATGAAAGATCAGACTCCAACTGCATGTGTTAATTAGATAATGTTGCTTTTTATACCATTGTTATCTCAAGGGACTTGTATAAGAATAGACAAATGTGTAGTTGATTGGGATATTAACTGATCATCTCTGGAGGCCTAAGTTAAAGTCCTACCAAGAGTCCCATGCATTTAGTTATTCCTCTTAACTATTCATTAGACAAAACCATGACTTAATGTGGTAAAACTGGTTCTTTTTGTTCAAAGAGAGGTCAAGGGCTGTACTGACAGAGATAGTGTAGTTCAGGCCTGAGATGTGCTGGAAGGTTTGGAAGGAGGAATCCAGCAGATCTTCTTCTCATACTATGCCCTGCTTAAGCAAACGCATCTCCATGGGGTAGTGAGGAGAAAAACTGGAAGAGCACCAGGAGCTATTTACACAACTGGAACCATTCCATCCTCAGTCAAGTGAAGCAAATAGCTGTAAAAGCGTTCTCTATTTCAGCCATCCAAGAACAACACAAAAAGTGGACATCATGAGAAGTCAGTTGCCATGGGCACACAAGTGTCTAACGGGGAGAACACCCACATACACTGAACTTTGGTTCAGCAAATCCTAACTCTAGTTCTTTTTAGTGCAAGTGTTGCTGTCACTCAGCTTTAAAAGCAACCTAGGAGGTTCAGGGGAAACATGTGGAGCCACTGGATAGGTCCACCTCTGAGATGAGACAGGAAAGAAGCAAATACAACATCCAGCTTAGGCAGAGGTGGGATATCTTGTTTGCTCACCCCAGGCTCCACAGACACTGGTTCCACTTGACTAGTTCTTCAAGTCTGTGTACCTAACCCTTCTAAAAATACAAGCTGCCCAGTGTTTATTTCTTGGGGAGTCTTTAGATAAATTCTGATAGGGACGGATAATTCTTGTAGTTAATTCTAGTACCAGCACCAAAAACTTGTGTGAAAAAGTCTTTGGATGTAGTCTGAGTTTTTAAAATCTTACTTACCCATGGTTGTTCAGTTTCAAACATGAGTAACAGGTTTCTTCTTCTGCTTTACTAACTAAAAAAATCAAGGGCAACCAAGCAGAATTTGACCAAACTAGCTGGACAGTAAAGTCCTCCTTTTACACATTTTTAAAGCTGGATCAAATGAAAGAGGTCATTTTTCTTTCTGGATGGTCCTGCATGTTCTTTTTATTTTAAAATGAATTCTTCAGGTTTTTTTCATTTGATTCAGGCATGAACATAAATTCCTATAACAACACAGCCATTCAGTGCCAAATGCAATAAAACCTCATGACAACAAAAGAAATGATTATTCATAAGTCATAATTTGGCTCTGCTGCCTCCCTTCCTCCCAATCGAACTTCCTTCTGTCTCTGCAGTGCCTCCAGCCTTCCCTTCCGCCCCTCATAAAAAAAGGAATTGGAAAAGAGATTCTTAAGCCATGGCCAATGCCTTTCCTCAAGCTTTTTTTGGACTTGCATCTTTTTGAAGAACACAACCATTTGCCAACTGCCAAAGCAGAGGTTTCATCTCAGAGTCCAATGATCTAACCTGGAACACATTTGCCTAAAGAACATGCTCCACAGTAACCTTCCACAACAATTTTATGGCCCAGCCAAGACAGATCAAGACCGTTACTTTTTGGAAAACATGATCTGCAGCTATGTTACTTTGGGATGTGATCTCCAAAATAAGCAGTTCAAGTATTTAATCTAGGAACACCTAGTTATTGTAGGTCATTGTTCTAGTTCAGCTGGGGTTAAGCTTCTCTCTAAGAGAGTTCTACGTGTATTTTCAATTTTGGCTTTAGGAAACATTGTACCATGGGAGTTGTATTTCTTCAAATAAAGTATATCACAGAAGACGCAGTGCAGAACACAGTCTTACTGTGATATCACCAGGCAGTAAGAATAAAAGCCTCTACCCAATATATACTTTGTCACTCTCTGATTGGTCTTCTTCAGATTTCTCCCTTCTTGCATTCCCAGAAAATCCTGATGTGCCTCCCAACAGGAATTATTGCCTCACTGTATCAGGAAACCCATGCATCAAATACATTGCTACAATATGAATCAGAAGATGCAGAGACTTTTCAAAATAAATAAAGGGCAAAATATTGATGTGTGGACACAGTAATGAGACCCTGAACTGTGTGAAATCTGAGAGAATTGAGAAGCTTGGATTAGGTTAGGTTAGAGTAAATCTAGGAACAAGATTTACAGTGAAAGCTGGGCAATTTTTAATTTCTTTTTTTATTCTTCTTCTTTTCTGACAAATGGTAGCTCTCTCGAGTTCTGTGTCCAGAAAATTTTATGAGGTTGGAAGGAAAAGGGCTAGTTTCTTAAATCTGCCTTAAAGAGAAAGAGAAACAGTTTCCTTTTTTACTCAGTAATCACAGAATTAATCCAGAATTTGGAAAGCACAGGATCAAATTTTATTTCTAACAAAAACTAATTCAAATCTTTCACCTCCCACAGCAATCCTCTCACCATTCAATAAACCAGGGTATGATTTCAAGTGAATATGGCAATCTTATAAAGTCAGAAATTTTGAAGGTGTCCTCCAGTTTCTCCTTTGAGAACTTTGAGCTAAATATACATTATCCCATATAAAAATATTAGCACTAGTTATTCCACCCACTTTTTTTGAGACATTCACCTGAGAAGTGATAACTGTGCTCCACTCTTGTGAAGGTTTATATATAGAAAGTGGAAGAGCTCAACCATGATGCTGCCGTGAAGCTGCACTTACTGCATTCTTCTAGGGGGGAGGAAGTAGGTTCAAATGTCCTCAGAAAGTGATGGATTGAACCTGAAAGTGGCCCTGACCCTAAAAAACCCTTGAATCCTGCCCAAGGGTTTGATAGCCTATACTGACAGGGTATGGAATCAGAAGGAAGGTCAAACTTTTTTCCAGTAGTAATTTTTTTCAGAAGAACTCTAAGTCTGTCTCTTTTGGTTTAGGTTGGGTTGTTGGACAAAAGAACAAGTTTTCAGTTTTTTTCCTTTTCAGCTCTGAACACATTTTTCTCCTGTACCTAGTCATATATCATCTTCTTTTTCTCTGTCTCCTTTTGATTCTGTTGTGGAAGTAAAATAAACAAATTACAGCTCTATTATTTTCACGGCTCCCTCACAATATATGCCAGCTGTCTAATAGTTATCAAGTCTTTTGTGGGCCTCACAGCTGAGATGACTGCAGGAGAGACTGGAGAAAGGAGAGAGCAAAGACTAGCTATGTCCATCAATGCACAAGGGTGGCACAGAGCGTCGCCCCAGGCTATGTCGCTTGTGACTGGACTGATAGGCAACAGAAACACAAACTAAATAGGGAAAAAGCTGACGCTTTGACAGCAGGAAAGAGATAACGGATACAGGATGACCTGTCTGTGCTCAGTCTTGGTAGGATGAAAGGAGGCTTCTCCATGGATGCCAACGGCCTGACTCTCAGTCGTCAAGTCAGCTTCAAGATAAGGGGGTGTAGTTTTCTTGTCAATTACCTATAAAACAGGACGTCAGAGAAGCAGTCCAGTACCTCTGAAGAGGCTGCACTGTTCAAGAATAATATGTGATATATTTTACTGTTTTGGAAGCTTTGGGGTACTTCTGTAACTCAATTCCCTTCCTGTTTTTATGTAACATTTACTGGCTGTTTTCCCTTTCCCAACACCAGAACGATTCATATGAAGAAGCCAGCCAGTTTTTCTCTATTAAAAAGAATCAGGATTGTAAGAACCATAAAATTATGTAAAATGTTCAGCCAAAATGTCTGTCAGTGATCAGTTAAAAATTGTCCCCTCATTAAGAAAAGGGATATCTTCAGTTCAAAGGAGACAACGTGCCACCTAGTACTATGCCTTCGAGAGATGCAGAAGTGCTAAATTAGACTGGCTTGTGATATTAACATCATGTTCACATTACACATTTGTGCTGCAGTAATTCCCACGAGTTGGCCTTTAAATTGCCTCAACTACTGTAGCAGAACAAAGTAGTGCAGAAACAATGAAGAATTTTCACATACTACACTTCCAATGACTGTGGCAGTGGTCTCAGTGCAGTAAACACAGCGAGGGTTACAGTCTCGGCCTGAACAAATTTGCCAGTTAATACCATTGCAACTACTATCTCTGTCAGAGAAGATTGAGTGGCTATTTCATTTCATTTTATTTATTTTATTATTTTATTTTATTTGTAAGTTACTGGGAAGACTGTGACAAGCCCTGTCCCATTGTTACACTGTCATTAAGTCACAGAGGTCTAAGCCAACCCTGGGGAATTTTTAAGAGCTTTGCTGATTCTGCATGCCCAACTGTGTGAACAGAGCTTAAGAACTTGGGTTTCATGTGGAAAAAAATGCTTTTCTCCCATAGCTTTGTGGAAACTGACTTTGGGAAAAAGAGGACTTCAACTTTGCAAGTTTTAAGTCATTTAAGAAAACCACAATAGATATATTGAGTAAAATTATCTGCTCCTGATAGCTGTAATCTTGGCATGTTCTTAAAATACCCACAGTCTGAGTAACTATGCTGGTCATGTATTGAAGCTTTGTGGAATCTGCAAGCTGTGTTTACATTTTAATGGCTATAAAGTCAATATTCACACTGTATATATAGATATATATATTCAAGACATAATGAAATCATGCTGCACTTTCTCTGCTTCATCACAAAAGTCTCGAGACAGAGTAAAAAATAAAATTAAAATATTCAGTGTATTATTCTTTTTTCTTGGAAAAAAATACCTCTAGGCGAGGCCATATTGTATTGTCTTAAGGCCCAGTTTTAATGAGTGGAAGTTCAGGATGTTTGGGGCCTGTTGGGACTGTGTTGTTTGTTTGTGATCTTACCCAAATTGGCTGGTTTGAGGCAGCAGGAGAAAGGAAAGGAAACTTACTCCAGGTTCATGCTTACTCCCTAATTTGTTTTCCATGTAGAATATTTATGGTGGTACAGTTTCAATCTCTTTGCAGAAGAACGTTGCAATACTAATATCAGAAAGAAAATTACTTTTCTGGAGGTAGATTTATTTTTCATTTTCACAGTGCAAGGGTCTGACCCTTCTCCTTAATGCCTTTGTCATTCAAGTTATTACTCTGCCAAGACCACTGGTCCAAATTCAAGTGATATATTTGACTTACTTACTATTTTCTACACTTTTTTGCTGGTTTTATTCCTTTTGTGGATGTTTTTTTCAGAAGTATGCCAAGTACAACTTGCTTGTTCATATTTTCAAACTCTTATGAGTATATTTCTAAAGTTTCTCACATCCCAAAGGAGATGTCAGTCTCTACCGTAAGGCTGTTTTATGGTAACCAATTTACCAGTAGCCATCTTTCTTTGCAAAATTACCTTTCTGGCATTGTTTTAAGATTTGCCCAACCCATGGCACAAAAAATCAACATAATAGAGAGTATTGAACATTTTATGGGGCGTGTGTGAATGAGTGTCCGGCAAAGGTCAGGCTTCCATAAGGGAGATCAGCCACCAGTGGAGCTGGAGAAACGTGCTTTGCTCCATTCTTGTCCCACCTCAACACTCCTTTTTTTGTACGAGAGCTGAACTAACTTTTTGAGAGTCTGCTCTCCAATGGAAAATGTGAAAGCTGCCAGTACAGGCAGTGGATAATAACAATATGGCCAACGGTAGTTTCTTTATAATTTTTTAAACTGATGTGTATTTCTGCCCCAAAAGCAAAGCTAGCAATCCTACTCTATTACCTATTCCCAGTATTTAAAGCAGGCTTCATTATTTCTTTCATCTTGACCATCATGTTCTTGAAAAGCTCCTTTTAAATACTGTCAAGGCTATGCCAATATAGACAATGTTTCTCCAGGTGACGCACTGTCTCCCAAATTTTTCAACCAAATTGTAGGTTGATATTCCACTGCGTTCTTTTGTTGCCCCTTTTCTTGTGCTTCAGCTGCAGACTCTCTGGCTGCATCTGTGTTGCAAACAATGGACAAAGACTGTTCTGTGCTCCTGACCTCCAATGACATGGCATCGCCTGCCTTCACACACTTCATCTAGCTTCTCTCCAAAGAAAACCAGGATGAAAATACCCAAACTGCCCATAGGAAACACAGACATGTGCTGTCTCCTGAATTGTGCCCAGGTATTGTCTGGAGAACACTAAATGGCACAAGGCAAAACACTGGCAGGGAGCACGGCAACTGTTACATAAAATAGATATTGGTGTGCTCATGCTCCCACTTGCTCCCTAGTCATGGCTTTTTAGACTATTTACTAGTATAGACATAATCTCTGGAGCTGGGACCAGCTTTTATTTTTGTTGGTGAAACAGCATTAGCCAAACAGGTTCTTTATTACTGACGAAAGCTCTTTGGAATGATGGAAATAGTATCCTATTACTATAGTACACTTCTGATTTTTCTGGGAAACTTAGCTTGTGAAACTAGAGTAAGATGAAATGGAGTTTGCAGTGATTTTTTTTCTGCATTTTTAAAAATTTTTATTATTATTTTTCTTTCTGTAACCTGAAACAAAAAGTCTTGGAGTCTTCTGAGTGAAACTACTAAAAATGTCCATAATATCTTCTGTTCTGGAAAAGAGAATAATTTTTCTTTCTGAGTACCATCGAAAGTGTGGCTGTCCACACAGCCCCTGTCAAGAAATAATATAGATGATCTAAGAAAAAGAAAAGCAAATCAGGAAACTGCCTGCAGAGATAAGAGGGAGGAGGATTTAAAAGGATAGTGTTTCCATGAATCAAGGCAACCGGTGACAGCTTTAAAGTAAGGGTCAAAAACATTGCGAGAGGTGTCACTTGGATAAGAAGTTAATCCAAGTTTCCATCTCTCTGCCTTTAGTGCTTGTTCAAGTGGAAGTTAAAGATCCCATGGCATTATTTAAGGATCATAAGAGATTGATATCCTGCCCAAATTCTCTCTTTCAGGATCATCAGAGACCTCTGCACCAGTATCATTACACACAGATTTATGTGATTGCTATAAACAAAGGAACACATTTGTCTGCATACCATTGCTACAGTTTATTCAACTTGTTTGCGTAGCAGCAGAGAATGTTAAATCAGCAGAAGAATTCTGGGTAGCGTACATTGCAAAACTCATCAGGATGGGTTTGCAATGAGAAAAGAGAAAAAAAATAGAACTCCCTATCATAGATAATTCCAAGCAACCATGAAAAGTGAGCATCAGAGCATCCCAATGCCTATTGACCCAAATAAGAGATTTTGCACAAATTTCTTAAAAATTCCCTGAGATGCACTGTATATGGAATTATGTTACCACATCCTAATAGAAACTAATGTTTCCACCTCAAAAAGAAAATTACATTTATACCATTCTCTTGGGAGTCTGAAACCAAAGAGCTGAAATGCCAACATTATAATTTAAGGATTCAGATTTTGGACTGCCTTACACAGAGTAGCCTTTACTCACAGGGACACCCTTTAATGTGGGATTATTTTCTTGCAAGTAAATTCAGTTGGTAGGTTTTGAAATGGAAAGTATATGAGATAATTGGCCTGAGGAGGAGGGAAATGGTGCTTGTGTTTCAATGAAGCAGAAGTCAAACACCTGTGCTACTCCCATAACATATCATCAACAGCATAGGTAGGAGCTCTGATGTAAAAATGTAAAAAAAACCTCTTTAAACTGATCTGTAGAAAACAAACCTCTAGTTTAGGTATGACCCAATCCTGATTCATCCTTCCTTAATTTTGCTCAAAGTCAGTCAAGTTTCTAAAGAGCTTTCATGAGTAAGAAATCTATCAAGTGAGCTATTTTTGAAAGTAGATAAGTGTTTCCATATTACTTTGTTTAAAAAAAGAAAAAGGGATTCTGTGTTAATATTAGTTACATAAATAATTTTAGCAGATATATACAAATTAGCTAGTGAAGCATGATGCTCAGGAATGGGGAACTGAGAGCAGTGCTAATATTTCATTTCTGTAATGTTGCCATGAGTTTTACCCTTCTATTTTCATTATCCAAATGGAAAAGGGGAGGAAAAAAGGTCAGGGAAGTGACATTTTTCAGTATTAATAGTAAAAAGGAAATTAACTCGAAGGCATTTAACAGCTGGAAAAATTGAAAATTCTGAGTCTGATTTTCCTCTTACACCAGTTTTACACCAGTAGAAGTAACTCCATGGGATCAGGCTGTTGGACAGGTCTCAGGGCATGCTTCCCAGAATGATGATGAAGTGGAAAGGAGTTTCTTTAGGTGGCTGAGTTCCTGTCTAAATGACTATTGAATGCTAAAGAGATTCTCCTCTAATTGTACTGTAGATAATCTGCAGTTTTACATAGAAGCCTTTATTATTGAAATCTAAATATAATAAATCTTTTTGTAAGACTCCTTTGGCCTCCATTAAGTTAATTCTGACATATCCCAATGGAGTGAAAGCAGTTCTTTCTAAAGGGAATAATATTGCAGGTGGAAGGAGGAATTTAAGCTGCTGCTCTAAGGGAACACACTAGCTGGAGAGGTTACAATGGGGGAAAAAAATTGTGTATGCCAATTCGCACAGTCCCTGGGGTGGCAACAAGAAGATTTGCATCTGTGTGAGATGATTTCAGTTTTAAATTGAAACACATGTGTTAGTGAGTTTGAACAAAACTGACGGTATCTTTTTAATAGAACTGGAAATTATGAGCAGCAGGAATGGCAAGACCCTACAGAGCACTAGTGTATAATCTATTTATCGAGATAACAATCAAGGAAGAATCAATAACATAAAAACAGTGGGGTTTATTCCTAGGTAACAAGTAAATATAGGGGAAAAAAGGCTTCCTGATTGATGCTTCAATGATTCCCCAGATTATGGTAACTGTCTTTGCTTTGATAGCTAATTTCTGGGGGACACTGAGAGGTTGCTTTTCTGAAAAGGTCTAGAGGTAACAGAAAGGCTTAAACATTTGAAAAGTGTTCAGCTGCAGTCATGACAACTAAATAGAGATTCAATTCTCCAACTAACTAATCTATGATTTCGTACAGTGATGAAGCTGTCAGGATTAATTCAGCAAGATAGCAGAAACCGGTCAAAAAGGGTCATTACTGATGCCCTGTATGTTTGGAGTAATTTGAAAGACAAATTAAACATACAATGATATTTTAAAATATGCAAATCCCTACCATTGATAGCACTTTTGGATTGTAATGGCATATTATTAGTTTAGTCAGGGAACCTTTACGTTGCATGCAGATTGTAACAGTTTGCTGTTACATGAATATTGTAAATGATCTTTAAAATAGTCATGGGCAGCCCAGCTGGAGACAGTAGGCATCACAGCTGCCTGTTTGGGAATTTGTTTAAGCTCTTATATTTGCAATGAGTACCAGAGCGGCTATTGCCACCTCATTGATGAATTCACCACTCAGTGTAAATAAATCCCCTGTAATTTCTTAAGTGTTATTTGTGTTATCCAAGAGAAGAGGGAAGGAAGAGTGTCAAAATGTCAGTGAGAGGCAAGAAAGAAAATATCACCTGTCCTTTCTAAACAAATAAATTACTTTCTATAGAAATACTGTATTAAGAAGTGACTCTTCAGGTAAACTAAATTTATTTTAAAAACTTTATTGAATGTTGATGAGCTGGAAAAGATTTAATACAATGTTTTGTGTGTTTGAATAAGTGAAAATAAATAATAATCTCCCCAAAAAAGAATTTTATGTGGGATAGAGCCAAAAAATGACTTGCTGATCTGAGAAAAAATATTTTGTTTTGAAATGGGAGAAAGAGCTCTTTTGAGCAGTGAACAAAGAAATCAATCATTCACAGTTAGCTGCAGATCTCAGAGCACTTTAAGCAAGAACCATGGTTCCCATATTGCAGGTAGGGCAGCAAATTGACTTCATTGCAACTGCTCTGTGAGTCCAGGACGCGTGTGGGAACGTTTGGTCTCCCCAGGAGAGTGAGGCCAAGCTGGCTTAACAAAGCTACTTTCAGTACATTGACCTGCCTGTTTTCTATGACAGGGAGCTCTCTGTGGGTTAAGTTACCTAACCACGATTAAACTGCTTGCAGGTCGGAGATCTCCCCATGACACACTGCAGATCACAGCGTGGACTTCAGGTTTCACATTTGAAGCTTTGGCTTCAAATCACAGCCTGGTGCTCTGTCAGTCTTCCCACACTGCTACTTCGTGGTGTTTTGTCCAAACGTGGGTTCTTGGTCATGAAGCAGTTACATTTTCAGCTTTACACTTGAGTTTCTGCCTCCAAGCCTCTGTGTGCTCCTGTCTCACATTTGATGGGCACAGGTCACTCCTGCTCTCCTGTGCGGGAGGACACAGGTAGCTGTCCCTCATGGGGCTACTTGCATGTCTGGAAGCTGTTCAGGCTTTGTGATGAGGGAAGGTCACAATTTGCCTCCCTCTTCATCAGGTGTTTGGGAATGGTTGGCAGGCAGCTCTCATCTCTAATAGCCAGCACTAAGCAGAAGATAATCAATGCCTGTATGAGAGCTGGCATCAATTGTTTTCATGCTCTTAGGGAAAATGTGGACCAGAGTTTGATTCCTGCCCTGCCCCAGGAGCAGCTCTGCGCTGCTACTTGCTCAGGCTCACACTAGCTTTACAATTGAGCTCAATTCAAACTTTTTTTTTTTTTTTTTTTTAAACATCTTTTGTAAAATTCTATTCTATTCCTCCAGTTCCTATTTTCTAGGACAGTTTAAGTATGCTGGCTGCATACTGGAGTCAGGCTTTGGTGGGTTGGCATTTCTGTCCCTGGGGCGATTTGCTGTGTTACTCTTCTAGTGCCTGTGCTGCTCCACTGTGGGGACTGAAAAGTGCCAGAACAAATGCAGGAAGATGTGCCAGCTCTTGGTACACACTGAAGAATCCCGAAGCGGCAACAACATTTGGCAGAAACAGAAACATTGTTAATACAGTAAGCCACTAAAATCTGTGTTTAATCATCAGAGCACCATCTCCCCACACTTGCAAGAGAATTTTCAAATGAGAAGGGAAACCAAAAGGCAAATTAAAGTGTCACACAGGGTAGGAACAAAGTATGTGCTCAGAGGTTTAACTCCTTAGAGCAGAACTTCTCATCTTAAGCCACTTTTGTTTTACAAGTGGGAAAAAGATCATGCTCGGATGTAAATGTTTTTATTAGAATGTGAGTGAAATGACCATATTTCAGTTAAATCCCTAGACACCCACTAGACCATGCTTGTGTTGAAAGCATTAACAAAAAATTGAGGTAGAAGAGACCTATTAATGTTACTTCTGCTGGTTGCCAGCACAGAATTCTTTCCTACAAACCATTATCTAGTATTTTGGGTGGGATAGTGGAGTCACAGACAGCTTTAATGAAGACAGCTCCTTCTTTTGGTGTGAATAGAGGAATTTTGTCATCCACACTAACATACTGCCCCAGATTTGTGTGTATTTGTCTATAGGTTTAATCTGTAACTTCCCACCACACACCACTGAAAAGGAAGTTTCATACTCAGAAATTGCTGCAATAGCATAGGAATGCAAAATAGTCAGCAAGATATGACAGATACAAAGGGCATACTGGCTTGTTTCTAATCTTCCATTTCACAAGAGTGTTTTGGGGGTTTATTGTTTTGTTTTGCTTTATTCTTGCCAGGTTAGGTAAGTCAGTTGTTGATTTCAAGGTATGCAGAACACATGGCAACTGGAGATGTGAATGTGCTACTCTAAACAGAAATGTGAACCCTAGTCTTCCATCCCAGATCTGGAACGCTATGAACACAGCTTCTGAGAATACAGTAATGATCTTGGTTAGACACTTAGTCACACACTCATCTGGGATTAATCAGTGTTGCTCACTGAAGACTGGTGAATTTATGGCAACTGAGGATGGAGACCCTCTTAGTCACTGGTGGTGCAATGATTGCTTTCCACTGAAATGCAGTGGGCAGTTGTGAAATGCCTGCCAGGTAGAGTTGAAAAGAGTAAATAAAGTGCTATATGTGTAATCCTTCAGCCAGGCAGTTATATAGGCCAGGTTAAGTTTCTAGGGATCATTGATAAAAAACAATTATATCCTCCAATGAGGATCTTGGTAAAATTATAGTGAACTATCTAGGTGCTCGATGAACTAAACTTCAGTCCTGCAATCAAGGAGACAAGTAAACCATTTTTTGAAGGAGGACTTAGAAATGGGTAACAATAAATAAATAGGATAATATATGATAAGAAGTTGTTCTTTGCCCAAAGTAGTTCCCTAAAACATTTTAAGTCTTCTCCTTTAATTTCTTGGGAAGACAACTGTTTGGGCAACTGGCTGCTTCCCAGACACTCTATATTAATGCTCCATTCACAATTTGCAATTTCCAGGGTTTTGACAACAGTTCTGAACTTTAGTAAGGACACATCTAAGTTACAGCTGACCCAGAAATGTGAGCTGCCATTCACTGTACTAGCTGCTCTTGCTTCCCTAATCGTCCCTATTTTCCAGTGATTTCTGCATTTTGCTGAGAGTACATGTAGGATGAAGGACCACACACAGTTCTTCCTGCTAGAAGGAGACTTAATAGTCTCTTCGATGTTTCCTTACGGGTTGTGACTATTGCACCTCTAAGCCACAAAATGTTGCCTTAAATTAGGCTAACACCTCAGCCCAGGCATGCCTAAGTATAATTAGTTTGTTCAGACTTTCACAGATTATTGTTACAGCTATAATTTCTTCCAGGTTACAACAAGCTTGCTTAAACAGAAATGTTCACAAACACCTTAGCACAGAAAAAGGCAAATTGAACAAGATTCAAGCTTTCTTCTTGGACCCTTTAATTTAGCTCCCACCCTCACCATTAGATTCAAACAGAGAGTTCCTCCATGCTTGGGTTTCGTTTACTCTGAATGTCTTCTGGTTTGTTTTTGTTTTTTTTTTTACTTTTCAAGTTTCAAACACCAGAAGTACATGTCTGGAAATATCAAGCACTATTACAAGGTAGATAGAAAGAGGCACACAGTAAACTCAAATCACATCAAAGATTCCCAGAAAGCACAATGTCAGGCAGAAAATGAACATATCATGCCTATACTGCTTAAAGATGAGCTTTTAGTTCCTAAATATAACAGACAGGAGCAAGAACAAATTCTTGGCCAAACTTTATCTTTTTTTTCCAAGGATTCTATGGCCGTGCTGAGTGAAAGCTGAGCTTTTGGGGAATGGGTTAAAAAAAGGAGAGAATCCTCACCCTTATAAGCACCCAATGCAGCTGTAAAAATCAGACAGTGAGGGATAAATTTTGTTTCGTTACAAGAACAAGATTGTTCATTGGCTTTATTGAGTTGTCCTTGTATAAAAAGAAATCTAACTTGGCCTTGATGTGAACAGTTGTCTCCCAAATACGCACTTTCCGTTCCAAAAGCTGCATTGTGTACTTTCATATAATGTTAGCATTTCTTTTAAATTGGATAAATGCATATGAACACAAAAGGTTTCATGCAAATGAAACTAAGAACACATGTTTTATTAACTCAAAAATTGTGCTGGCCCCATTTTGTTGCCGAAGGGGTCTCTCCACACCTGCTATTACCTCCATCAAAACTAAGACCAGCCTCCCATCAGGTGGCCTGGCCAGATTTCCATTTGGAACTGCTGTCTAACCAAGTCGTTAGGCAGCAAAATGCAACACTTTCGGACTGAGCACACTCAGGAATGTTTTTGATTGTGAAGCACAAAGCCAAAACCAAGGGTCAGCTGGTCTCTAGGCTATTAGCATGGAATGCTATCAGCTACTGTTGTCCACTGCTAAATTATATCAATACATTATTCACTTTCAGCTCTGTTTTCCTGAATCTGTATATTTGAATGTGGTTAGGTGGAAAGACTGTCCCTATGCAGGGCTATTTAGAGCTATCAAAAGACTGGCATAAATAAAAATTAATGACAGTGCAGATTTAGATTGTTTAAAATGTGTCTAAATTTAGGAATATATATACAGACTTTTAAATCTTCAGTATGTGTCTAAGATCTCATAATGATCAACAGAGATTCTGATAATGCAGTTGACAGCACCTGGCTGTCATTTGGCTGAATATAAGCATCTAGTGCTATACAAGACATGCTGGCATATCAGATGATACAGAACAACAGGGAGATGCATGCTCATACAGAGTGCTAGCTGGAGCCCAGGTGAGATACTGTTAAATATTTCAAATGGCCTTAGACTCCTATATTTAGGCAGCCTGGCATTTGACCAGCTGTGATCTCTAGCTTCTACTGGATTCAATTAATTTATCTAAATTTAGGTGTCTGACATCAGCCAAAATGCCCTAGGGACTCTGAGACATTGCTTTCTAGAGAATTCATTGCAGTTCTAAAGAAAACCTGTTGCACAGGACTGGAAGATACAGCAAAGTACTTACAGCAGAGCCATGTCCTTCTCAATTGGCAGATGGAGGCCAAGCAGCTGCCATAAGGTATCTCAAAATCCACCAGACATCTAACATGACTAAATCAGGTCCTAGGTCTCCATTGACTGCCATTGACAACAATGTCTCTCACTCACCTGGAGATAATTACATCATAGACGCCTAAATTTAGGTGTCCAAATTCAGACCTGAGTCCTACAAATGACTAACTGCCTAGTTGAAAACATTTTTTGTTTCATCTCACCTTTTAAATTCAAAGTAAAAAATTGCCTTTTTATTTGAGGTTGTACAGCACAACACTATCCTGGTTTAGGTCATGGAAGTTATTGCAATGGTAAGGAAACTTCTGTGATTTCCCTTCAGAAAATCTATCCATTAGTCGCTTTTAAACTGAATTTCTGCTTACTCTGGTATATATTTTCCTCTCTAGTTTGTCTGCTTGATATAAGTAATACAGAGAAATTGGAAAAACTGTGGACTAATCATTCAGTGATTTGGAAGTGTATTTTTTAAATCAGTCACCAGAACGCTAGAAACGATAGAAACCAGAGCACCTCTAAATGTACAGAACATAAAGTACTATGATTTTAAGATGCAAAAGTAAAAGTAGAATAACAAGATAATCATTCAACATTCTAATTAAAAATGAATGATGGTGAAATGTGGCAGATGACAGCTGACAGATTGCCCATGAAAAAAATGCAAACATAGTCATAATCATAGACTGTCTACAGTTAGATGGCGGACCTCATACACAAAGCTATCAATTAAGCCTAGCAAAAGAACAAGATCTGGAAAGAAATGAAAGAAGATGTGGTGCTGTTTGTCTCCAATGTGATGAAGAAGGCTAATGTAACACAGTTTCCCTGAATGGGTCATCAGCAGTGGAACGATAGATCTAAAAGCATGAACCTTTGCTCAGGATTTAGTAGTCTCAATAGTTACAAGTCAGAATGGTCTGAAATCACTTTGTCTAATTGCAAGAGAGAATGTGGCAAGTTTAAATTATTCTTATATTAGGTATAAACCTACTGTACAGCCAGATGCTTCCCATGAATATTCTTTGCTTTGCTGAAGCCCCAACACTTAGACCCTGTTCTGTGTTAGTCTAGTTACAAAGCAAACTTTTCTGCTAAAGAACTGTATCTAGTTATTGTACTATTTAACTGCTCTGAGTTCTGCTTGCACAAAGTAAAAGTGTTGTTTACTGCAACAAATTCAGCTTTATTGGAATAATTTTCTATGTCTTTTAGCAGCAGCTGTTTTTATGTCCGTGACATAAAAACGAACATGAAATGATAGATGGGAAGAAAAGAAAAGAAGTTGTCTAGAGCTCACAGCTCTTTAACTGAAATGTTGTTTGGCATAGCAAGTCTGCTGATGCTGTACATCTCATGCAATGCTTCTCAAATTCCCATTTGTTTGTTCCCATTTTACTGAGGTATTGGTTTGTTTTGTTTATCTTAGATTGGGTTGTATGGAGTTTTGTCCATGTATCAGATAACAAAACTTAAGCTTGACCGGACAGAAAACAGTTATCCAAACTATAGTCATCACCATTGACTGAAAAATGTTTCCGAGTGAAAAGAACAGAATGGTTGTTTCAAGCAAGTGAAAGATGAAGCTATTAGGTTGGCTTGCTCTGCTAGATTTCAGAGGACCATATGAAACAATATTAATTTAAGGAAAACAAGCCCTAGCCAGTGGAATTGCTTATCCAGTGACTGATAGGGAGCATTGGTTGACTCTGGGGATGTATAGTAAGAAGATGATGTGAGTTTGTATTGTAATACTTATATCTCCAAGTCTTTCAGGTGTCAGTATTCATTAATCCTACTCACTTCTCTGTGAATTGAAAGCATTTAATATTAAAGCAAATTAATTGAAGTTTTCTAGACCCTCCTCACTCAGGCAAACATCATGGAAAAATCATCCTCCTTTATGTTTTAAAGACACAGCATTATTCAGGTTACAGGAATGCTAATGAATAGCACTATAAACATACACACTTCTATCTGGTAGTCTGACATCTGCATTAGGAGTAGTCAGCCTAAACTCACTTCATATTTAATGGACTATACTCAATGGACAATATCGTAATGGGGGACTTGAATCACTTTCTGGACATGTCATTGCACAGAGGGAGTCTAGACTCCGGTATCTATAGAATTCCACTATGTATGTGAGGTGATCAAGGTAAATCTTGTTACCTCCAGTCTGGCATTCAGGCTCTCTCAGTTCTAAAGAAAACCCCTCACACTTGATACTCTCAAAAACCACTATTTTTTCATTCATGGCATAGAATATTAAATTACTGATTTACTGTGTGTGAATCTTTGGGTGAATATCCATACCTTTAGGATTATGTATGGAGGCAATGCTCTACTGTGGGTGAATGGGTTGCCAATGCTTAATATTTTAAACTACTAACCTAAATGTAGAGAAAAATACAGAACTGTAAAAGCCATCGGGACATACCAAAGTAGGTTATTCTCTCATTCACAAAAGAGAAACTGTATCAATGCTATTGTGTAAAACATTTACATAATGATAGACTCTACACTGCAGAAAAGGAAAAATCAAGCCGTTACAGTTAAATGGCTTACACATAGATTTCAATTAATGTGACCTTCATAGGGCTTAATAGTTTGAGCTTTTCTCATTAACTTGTGTAACATTTTGTTCTTGCAACAGAGTGTTCAAGCTACTGAGTTACCACTGGCAATACCTGAAGAGTCATTACCATTTTTATTCCAAACATTTAAATAACCTCTGTAATGGGTCACTTGTTAGGTCGCTGCTCAGATATCAGCCTGTTCCATGCTCTAGTTATAGTGAGCAAGGATTTGTTTTCCAAGCTTTTACTGGGCCTTTGCTATGTACAAATCTTGAGACGAACACAGTATGAGAGACATGCACTTTCCAAACTACCCATGACAAATATACTTGATCACATCACATGGAAAAAAAGAGATTTTTTTTGCTTTTGGAATTATTTTGTTGGACTAAGGGTTTAGCTTTCAGTAAAGGAGGAAACTATTTTGTCTCTTATTCCTTCTTCTGCTAAGAAAAACTCAGCTGTTTCAGAACATTGAAGTTTTCATTTAAGCCTGCTTTTTGCATTCTTGAAGAAGTGCCAAATGGACATCCCGGAGCCTGAAATACTCTGTTTATCCACAATGCATAAAAAAGCTTTACAGGTCTCCCCAACCACATGCCTCAGACTTGAGCCCTCCTCCCCTTTGGATGAGCTTATGCTGAAATGGAAATGCATGACTACTTTCTGGACTTACTGGAAGTATTTTGCATGTCAGTGGTAGAGTATCTGTGGTATCTTAACACCAGCCCCCTGAGGATTTACTCAGTGTGTTAGGTTAACATGTCAATTTGAAGCCAAGTTGGGTACACTGGTCCTGTTATTGGAACTATTTAATTTAGGGTGTGCGTTGTTGTATCTAAATTAGCACTTCAGAGAAAAAAGTTCCATAACCCATTATAATGTCTGCCACAACAGTATCATGCTATTAGATTTTCATTGTTTTTAAACAAAATAAAAACACAAAGAAAGTGTGAGAAGTCAATGCTACTAAACCTAGAACCTGAAATATCAGCTACGTAGGTCATGATTGCTTTCATAATTAGACAGAAGAGGATAAATTCCTTGAATCTCCTCAGTCTCAGAGATCTTTTATCCAAATCCAGTAGTTTCTATATATGGAACTGTGCAAGTCTTCCTAAGTCCCTGAGTAGCTAAAGTTTTTATTAATTCTCAAGAAGATGAAACAGCCTAGCCACATACTTCCAAATTCCTGACTATTGCTCCAAGTTCTACCTATGTTCTGAAATCTGTGTAGAAAAAGATTGTTCAATTGGCCAACCTGATGAAAGAAAAGGATTTTAAAACTCCTCCACATGGATGCTTTGAAGAGATAGGAATATTTCTAAATGGTTCTGTAAATGCAAAGTTTTATCAATGACCTTAATGGTCACTTCTGCTCATTACAGTAAAAGCACATCTAGTTATATACATTAAACAGAAAAAAGTCTTTAGCCTGTAAGATAATATTGTTCAGTCACTGAACCTTTCCTCTGAGGCTTTTAAAGTGCTTGGGGCAAATTAAGACCCTTAACCTTTTCCACTGATTGTTATATGAGCATTGTCCTAAGTGATTAAGGCTCACAATGATGCAGGGAAATGGACAAATAGCATCTGACAGATTGGAAGAGAAAAAGTCTGGGTTGGAGGAAGCTTCTTATCACCCAGCTCACAGTCCTTGTCTGAACAGAGACATCGCGTGCCAAGCACATATTATAAAAGAGGTCTGCTTTAGAAGTATCCTAGTCAAGTAATGCGTTGTGTTCTTTTTTTTTTTTTCTTTTTCCATTTCCAAGTGGTTATTATATACTTGATACTCAGTCTGGCTTATGGAGGAAGACAAAGCAAGATCAAATGAAGTAAGAAAGAAAATTCCATCATTTCCTCCTGCTTTCAGACACAGGTAACCTGGCTGGGATGTTACCTTGCAGAGCAGATCTACATTTGCAAGGAAATATGCTGAGATAATGGGTACAACCTGCCTTTTTATTTATGCAAAGCATCTTCAATCCCACATTGTACTAGGCAATCTATTGACCATTGCATTGAATATTAGACATCATGGATATTCACAACTTTTTTCTCCTGCAGTAATCGAAATTTTGCTCTGTGCCACACCAATGTAAATAGGATCTTTCCACAATTTATAGCAAGGTAACAAAGGACAAAATTGTTCATGTTGATTAGAAATTCTGTTAGTGGCTGAAAGAACATCTAGAAATAAAAATGCTTCTTCACTCACAAAGCAACCCAGTAGTGATGTTTTAGTCACTCAAATATATTATAACTGCAATCAAACTAGAGCATTTTGGTTTTTCTTTTTTTAGAGAACTCTTGTATTCTGTTTTAATATTTCCTACCAGGGCTTTTGTGAGAAAGCAGAACATGTAAACTGTGGATTTGAACATGCTTGAATAATAGAACAGGTCCTACTCAAGAATTTTTTTGTGGGAAATATTTTAATACATTGGACTTCACATTTAAATGGATGTGGACCATCCATTTGTGGACCATCCACATTTAAATGGATGTGGATGGGTTGGACTTTAAATTTAAATGTGTTCACATACACATTTAAATGGATGTGTTAAATTTTGTTTATTCTTTTGTGGGTAATAAAAAGAGAGGTGGATGATGATTTCAGATCTGTACCAACCCAGGAATTCGAAGCAGTTGTCTCCTGTGTAAATCCTCTGAGAGAAGGAAATGACCACCAAAGCCAAGTCTTTGGGGCTAGATTGAGTAAGGTGGGGATCAAGCCCGTTTCCCCCATTTGTGAATCTTTGGGGTAATTTCAATGAAGATAAGAGAACTTAGAAAGTTTACCTGCAGGCCAGTCTTAACAACATAAAACAGAATCAGTTTCCATGAATGAAAATCAATTATTTCGAATATCAGGCAAGTCAGATCAAAAATATCCTGTAGACCCTTTAGAAAATGTAGTGAGTATTAATGCTATGTGAGCACTGACTGAGTACTTGGCAGCAACGTGGGAAATAGTCATGTGTGTCTTGCATCAGTTACATTACAATGCAGTCATTGTACCAAAATTAAGGTTCAATTCATAAACTATGGGAATCAGTTTAAACAGAATAATTTAAACTCTGTTGTTTAAATCATCTTCAACACTTAAAATTAGAAATTCTCAGTTGTGGCATTTTTGTTTCTGAATGCATATGTTGCCATGGCTACACATCGCAGTATTCACACGGCTTCTTGGGAATCAGGCATCAATAACAGATTGTTGCATCCCCACCGCCTTGCAAGGCCATCCCAGGCTGGGGCTGACTCTGATCCTCCTCCCTGATTTGGAACCTGACCCGCGCCCACAGGACAATGTCCCACGCTGGCCTCATCCCGTCCCCATCCCCATGGAGGTGTCCGAAGCCCAGGGCTGGGGCTGCCCCAGCTGCTCCCCAGCCTGCCCTGCTCCTGATTGAGGGGGACTGGCCCTGGCTGAGATGTTCTGCCCTGCCATCCTGAGGAGCCTCCTTGTCTCTTCTGTCCCATAGGAAGCAGCTGGCCTTCGGTATTCCATGACACACCCAGTTTCCTTGGTAATGCTTTCCAGACCTTTGCAATCTTTTGTTCACTACGTTTTTGCTGAATTTCTTTTAAGGGAAAGATTTGTGGACCACTTTTTGAAAAGTTTTTCCCATCATCTGTGACCAGGTGATAAGAAGTAATTCTGATGCTGTCACTGCTGTCATAGCTTACCAGGTTTGTAGCTTCTGGAAAGAGTGGAACAGACTAGTTCACTTCTTTAACACAGAGTCAATTTACTGCCTCCTTAAACAAGGTAACTGCAGGAATTTTATAAAACTGCATTGATGAGATACTCTCATCTCCAAGTGCCCTAAATCCACCTCAGCAAAAAAGTCTTTCTGGATGCAAACCTGAGTGGTAAGAAATTGCTTCTGCTCTCTTTGCACTTAAGTGAAGGGTCTACAGCAATGATACCTGCCTGCAGGTGATGATCTTTTTCATCACAACCTCTAGATATTTCTTACTCTATGGTATGTGTTCCATGTATCACCCTCTCACATGGTATCAGTCTTCCTCTTGGCATCCCCACATTCAAGTCACACTCCTGCTTTTTAGTTCTCCAACCAGAGTTCCTCCGTGTTCTGAGCTCCTCCAGCCCCTGGCTCTATTTACACAGGATGAACTTCACCTTGTTGAATTCATCTTCTGCACATCTTCACCTACGTCATTTCTCCAGCTCCAGATGTCTGCCTTTTTTTCCATTCTAGTCTTCCAGCTTCAGCACTTTTCAATACAAAGAGCAGTTCAAGCCTTATTTCCCTGAGACAGTGTAGTTCAAAGTCATGAATTACCTAATATCATCTAGGAGCAATTCCTGTTTCTTTCAGACCCTTCACCAGGCACTGCAATTTAGCAAGAAGCATACCATCTCTCTTGATCCCCTAATTCCTCTCAAACTATAGACCCTGTAACGACCTTACTTGCAACACTGATTTATTTGGATTTTTTGCTTGAACATGTGTTATGTACTCCCCCAGATTTATCTAATCAGTTTGAATTCTGGACTTAATACGAAGACAAGTTGTGTTCCAGCTAAGCAAAAGAGTAAGGTTCTTAATTATAAAATTGGAAACACCTACAAAAGAAATTGATAAAAATAAGGAAACAATCTTAAAATGTGTCTTATCCTAGCTGTCACATGGGAGGGTATTTCTCAACTAGTGAACTGAGGAGCTGCTGAATGAATTTATTCTTCCAGAGTAGAGTATTTCTGCCTTTCACTTACATTTGAGGATTTTCTGCTGAATGTTGACAAAGTTTCAACCCATGTCTTAGGAACCCTTTTATTCCTCTACTGTTTGAGAGCCCTGGGAATAGCATGGCCTTTCTTCTAGCTGCTAGCTGTCTATCAGAATGCAAAAGGAATGCTCTTAAGCTTATTTGAGAATAAATCTCTTTAGGTACAGAGGAATCATGGAGTGTTAATTCTTCTATCCTGTTTACCTTTTCTCTCAGGAAATCAGCTGAATTGCAGAGATAAAAATGAATTACAGTAGTAAACTTATAATGTACCATTCTGTAAGCTACATATCATGAGAAGTTTTTGGCACAAGCAGCCATTTTATTTCTGGTTTACTGGCATATCATAGAAGCTGCATATAATACATTAATATACTTTTGGGGCCAGGTCACCGTGTCACAGTCCTATTCAGGGAAGAACTTAAGCGTCTGTATAATATGAATCATGTGCTTAGGTCCCACAGGTGCCAATGGAAATTAAGCAACTACTCCAGTGCTGTCTTGAAAGAGATTTATTCTTAAACCATGTTCCTAAAATAAAATATTCTCCTTTACTCTAGTCAAGGCTGGAATAAACTAAAATGAAACACTTGTCATACAGGGTTTTGGTTGGGTTTTTTGTTGGTTTTTTTGAGTTTGTTTTTTTTAAAGATGCTTTTTTAGAATACCTCAAAGTTTCCTATTCATTAAATGTGTTTGTCTGCAATCGTACAAATATTAAAATTTGCTTAAAGCCTTTGAGATAGACAACTGTAGCAATTTATACAGAGATGGATCTGATAAGCTTTCACTGAAATATTGCCACCTTCATTTTGAAGAACATTATCAACACATAGCAAAGGCGCTTCAATTAGTGTCACCCAATGAAGACAAGACAGCTGTATACCTATATACCATAATAGCGTAGCCAAGGTCTCTAAGTCAGACACTCTTCAACACCTTGCACAACCTCTTACCTCTCCTCTTTGCTTTAAAAACCTGAGGCTTTTGTAGTTCACCCCTAGTCCATGCTAAAGCCTGTCTCCAAACTTGTCCCATCTCCACTGTAAAATTGACTATCTATGGCAGCGCGGCCAATCTGCTGTGAGAGGTTAGGCCAGAGGGTATTTCTGCCTCTACTTGCCTTTCCAAACTTGCTCCTTTCATAGTGTGCAGGATGCACTCAGTGCTGAAGGACAAGAGCTCATCAAGGACAAAATCCTGGAAGCAGCAACCCAACAATTGTCTAGTCTTCACTTTATAGCTTTCTGTTTTCAGCTTCTTCTTTCTACTAATCTCGCTCTTTCCCCCCCTCTTCTGTCTTTCCTTCTCTCCTTCTCCCCCTCTCTCCTCTCAAACTTACAGACCTTTTCCTATGAGGCCTCCATCAGGGAACCAGTTTTCTTGTTCTCAAGAAATAAGCAGCGCAAAGTTGACATTCTCCTGTCACATCACCTCCCAGTTTTAATCAAAAAACCTTTCAGAACATAAAAATTAAAGGGAAATTAATTATGTTTCCAACCAGAAGCCAGAATTAATTCAAGATCTGTATTGGAGAAATAGGTGGATCTTATTTCATTTCCAGGCTAACCAGGAGCCTGGGTCTCATTTCAGAGCTGGTAATTTCTAATGCTGTTGGAAAAAACAGACAGCCTGCTGTTCCCAGTCATCTTTATAATATTTTCCAGCACTGGAAATTGTTGACTAGCACGGCCTTTGAACAAAAACATTCACTATGCTAAATTTAGACTACAGTCCTGTAGCAAGTGTGTTTTAAAAGAGCAATTACTAGATCAGTACCAGTTTAACCACCAGCTGGATCAGAATAAATCTTCTTTAGTAGTCTTTCAGAAAGTGTTCTCTTCTGGAAGGAAAGATATGGGCAACTTGTCGAGCTGGTACCTTTTATCTATACATGGGGTCAGTGGTTTAACTGGGAGGATATTCAGAGGAACAGCAAGAGCATCCACAGGAATATCTGCTCTAACATAGTAATGACTCAGTTTCAGGAGCTCAGAGGTCCCAGTTCTGCACAGTCTGTATGATGTGAGCATTCGGTGCCTTAGGCAAAAGCACAGGGAATAGAGAACAGCCAAAACCACGGATGTAGGCCCTAGTCTATGGGACTCAACCATAGACTGAGTGTTTTAGAAGGAAATAATAGTTCTGTGTAGTGTACACATATGCCTTGTCTTTCTGCTTGGCCTTGGGGACAGGCATTACTTACTGGAATTGAATGGTTTTAGAAATATAGAGGTTGCCAGATTATGGACCACCAAATGAACAGATATGCTTTCTGTATAACCCCAAGAAGGTGTCTATAGAAAAGAAGAAATATGAATATACATCTGAATTGAGCTAATTTTTAATGAGCTCCAGGTAGCTCATCAGTCATACAAACTTTCCAAATTGTCTGCCAGAGATACCTTGGCTGTCTCTATTAATGACAGAAGAAATTTAAATAATCTAGACTACCCTCTACATGCCAAATGTGGAATTCAGTTTCAGACCAAGGATGCAATTTAGATCTCCAGTGTCATTTGAAATGGCCTAAAGTTTTGCTTCAGATCATTGGTAGTGTGTCATTGGTAGTGTGTCATAGAACCTGCCAGTTCTATCTGTTTATCTTGAGTACTCTAAAGCAGCTCAAATGGCTTTAGCTGCCTGAGTCTAGGATACTGAACTGAAATTTATGTGTCTCTTTAAAGGTGAATTGAACTGCTCAGTAAATTCTATTGATGGTGTTGACTATATTGTCACTAAATATAAAAGGAAATTAAATACCTATCTCACATGTAAGTGCCTTTCATGTAAGTATATTAATCTTGATCTAAATGCCATGCCAAGTCTATTTTTTGAAAGTGCCATGGTGTCTACATTATATGAAGAAAGAAGGCACACTGGATCTTGAACCCACATCACCAAAGGCTGAGAAATAAATTTGTGGGTGAAGCAGATATACATAGGCAGCCAAAGGCTTTTAAGGAAATGAGATAATATTAGTCAATCTGATGATCACTAATAGTGGTCAATGGTCGTGATGTTAGCTTGGTTATTTGTAAGCAGCCCAGGGAACAATTTTAAGGATGATTTGAACATTAAAGAGATGGCCTTGTGGATGTGGCATGAGAGGCAGCATGGAAAGGAATATGAATATGTTCTTTCTGAAGTTGAACAAGTGACCATATTTTGACAGGTTGGGAAGGAAAGTATTTCCGTACTTGTAAGGTTGAGGTTTGAGTCAATTCCACTAAACAGAGCTACGAAAATAAGTCTTAAAAAAATCATACAGTTTTCTAAAATGCATACATTCCAATCAGGCCTCTTCCATGGGATTTCTGGTATAAAACTGGTGATTATACTGGAATTTCAGAAACAACATGTAGGGCTCCCAAAACACAGGGAGGAGTCCCTCCCAGGGCTGGAATATTAAGTTGGCTGGAAGAGTTGCTGGCTTTACAAAACATCCAGGACCATATTGTGATCATAATGAGATTTTCTTACGTTTTTTAAAGACTTACATGAGAGCTCTGCAGGGATACAGGCCAGTTATCAGATAACTCACAGAAAAATAACTTGCTTAGTGTGACAGGCTTTCACTGAGACTGCCAGATATATTCCATGAGCACATGTTGTCGGACTTTTAAAAATGCAATTTCTTAAAACATCATTAGCAGCTGATAACTATGTAAAATGTCATTTCATTATGGAAAATATAGCCGTAAATTTATTGGAATAATTTATTTGTACTCAGATCAATGTTTAAAACATAAAGAATCAAGTTTCATTTAATGCATTCACTGCATTCATTGAGTTCTATGGAAAGAATACAAAATGAACTAATTCTAACAAGTCAGTGTAATAGAATGAACTCTATCTAGAGTATACATTATTCCAATTCAGCTGTTAACATCTCTACCGTGCAGCCTCAGGTGTGAATTTTAATACCATGATGAATCTTTGTGGGAAAAGAGACTCTTCGACACTGAAGTTTATACGCTTTCAGGATGTTAATGCTTCAGGTATGGATACAACGCCTCCACAGTTCTGAATTATGAAATAATCACTGCAGATTACTGTAAGTGTAACAGATTGCATCTTTTCACGTAGATTCTTCTATAGGTTGCCAAGCAGGCTCATGTTTAACTGCAATAGATTTAAAGGAAGAAACACAGCATGCTGGTAATTGCATATAGGAAGCTAGCATGTTTCCTTAATAAAGTCCCATCTTTCATGAGTACCCAACACCAACAACAGAATTTTCTTGCAACAGATAATTTTTTGCTTTCCATTTAGACACAAGAGTGGTGTGTCAGCATCAAAAAGACTCTGCTGGGAGCAGATAAGTCTGTTGGCTATTGAACAATCAAAAACCCTTCTCATTTCTCTTTTTAAACAGACCCTTGTATATACACTAAAACTGGTTAATTTATATTAGAAAGAAATGTATAAATGTATTTTCCTTTCAGTCACTATGATTTGAAAGGCCCAGAAACAGAAATATTTCAGTTTTTTCTTCAAAACTTGTTGGAAAATTAAATTAACAACATTAATTCAGGAGTGGTTTGTTGAACTCGGGCTGTTTTGAAACATTTCCAGTTCAATGACAATTTTGCTAACTCCAGGAAAGGGTTAAGTGGATTTTTCCCTAGACTCCCTCTCCCTGTAAAAAACAGTCAAGCCACAGCTTCCATGCTCTCCCTTGGAAGAGGGACTCATCTGGTAGGCTGTAATCCCTGAATCTGTGAAGTCCCAGACCTTTAGCTGGGCTAAACTCTTAGATTTAGCTAAACTCTTGTTTAGCTGGGCTAAACTCTTAGATTTACAGTGAGGAGTCAGGTGGCCCAAACCTCAGTTTTCAGGAACAGAGTCTGCATTTACTCAGTCTTTTGTGATCTTCCATGATTTGATTGTCTTTAGGGATGGTCTTCCTTGAAGAGAGGTGCAACTGTTCAGTGAAATACTTACTCAGTTTTGGCCAATTGCACCACTATTAGTGTTAATAAAGCTTCCAAGACGTGTTTCCCTGTATATCAGGATTTTGTAAATAAGGAGAAAAAACAAAACCCAGCAATGAATACTGAAAAATTTCTGATCCGTGCAATCCTTTGGAAGTGTGTGACTTTGATCCAATTGAACTAAATTCATCCTTGCAGGAAAATGTAACTTCCCAGAAACTGGACTGTCTGCCTTTTGTCAATGTGAGTTTTCTTTGTTGCCATCTTCAAAAATCATGTTGATTTGGAACGGGAAAGTTGTCCTAACCAGTTTATAAAGTTGTCACTGGGGGTAATAAAGATTAATTTTTTCATCATCCTGGGAGAAGTCCTCCATACTCCTGAATGCATCTGGATCCATGTAGATCTAATGGCTCAATGACTTGAGTACACAGCCTAATTAGGATTTAGGCAGGTTAAGTTATTGCACATTCGCAATAATGACTACATATTTGCGCTTATCCTGTTTCAGATGTGAGGCAATGCAAATCAGTTGAGAAATCTTCACAACTAATTTATAACCTCACAACTGGGGGTGGGCTAATAATATCCATTATTGTCCAAACAACAATTTGAGTTAGGTGGCAGACAGTAATTACTAAATTATGATAATCATGTATCCCATGTCCTGATACTATTATTTTGAATACTGGATAAACAACATATATGTATTTCCATTTTTTCTCTTTCTCTTTCTTTCTTACTCATGTAGTTGAATAAATTTATTTTTTTCCTTATCCTGTGTTACACACCTGAAAATGCACAGTGGTCCAGAGGCAGTGGTTTAATTGCTACTGGATCTAATCTCTGTACATCCATACGCTTCGCTCAAAATAAGACATGATGTGTATTACCTCCTTAATGGAGGTAAATTATACTTCAGAATGACTGTAGTTCTATTTTTATTAAGGTTTCATTCCTTTTTTTTTCCCTCAGGTTTTCCAAGGCTTTTGGGTATATAAATTAAAGTTTGCTGTCAGACACACCTTCTAAACCAAACACTACTTTATTTTCTTATGACATTTGGAAATGAGTGATTTTTCCACACCTTATTTCTCTTCTAGTCTACAGAAATGAACTTGTTATCACTTAAAAATATATATTGTTTTCATCAGGTGAGATAAGTATTCCCAGACACATTCACGAAACTCCCTCCAAGCTATTGGGGTTATCTTTAGATCAAATATAGCAAAACTTCTGGTTTGAATCCAAGAACTGTTAATTATCAGCAACTCTGAAAGGCCAGAAAGAACCACCTGGCCTTCTCTCGCTTGTGATTTCTCTTCATTCATCCTATTGTGTTCTCCACTATAAAAATTAGTTTCTTTTCCCTCTCTGACCAACACTCTCTCTCTTCAGTTTAACTGTACTAAGTATAATTTTTGTCTTTTAGTACTTTAAGGAATTCAGGTCCTCTTTGAACCCTACTCCTGCTTTCTTTTTTTCATGACTACATCAGGCAGAATACTTGTCTTCACTTAACATTTCTTTCATTGCTGAGTCCAGCCTGGACTACTGACAAAATGTGAATTTCTTTCTTCCTCATTAGCACTCATGCCAGGCTTCATGGGCCACTCCTTAAGTTTGCAATCAGCACACATAAAGCTGTGCCCCTGCATGTGCAACTGGAATTCCTAGTCAGAGAAAATAAAATTATCATGATAACCCTAAACTGATCCTTCTAAAATATCCCTTGTGAAATAAATAGAGCTCTTCAATAGCTGGACAGATTTGGTGTAGAGGCCTCAGGAATGTTTCTTTAATCACTTTATTGTTATGTGTAAGTTCCTAATCACATCTGACAATGAAAGTATAAACACTTGTGCTAGGATTTCTGCAACAGACATCAATAGCTGAGTTTGCAAATGTCAATAGACAGAAATAAGCACTTCCAGGGTGTGGTACACTTGACCTGTTATTGACACCTATTTTAAGATGTGATGAAATATACCTCTGCTAACTAACTCTGCTGTCTGCAAAGAGAGTCTCAAGTGACTAGCTGCAGATTTTGATGGCTAGATTTTGTCAGTTGAATCATATACTTACTTCCACTCTGCCTGAATAATTTGAATCCTTAAACTCAAAGCATATAAAAGCAAGATCAAATAAACTATCATTTTAAGCCATAATCAGAAGAGACCAAAGCATTAGAATTTACCAAGAACATATAGGTATCAATAATACTAATAAATGTAAGTAGTGGCATCAGCCCAGTATAAGAACCAGAGCTCGAACACAAAGTCTCAGAATGGTCAGCCAAGTTATAGGAAAGTTGGTAGTTTTTCAACCAGAACAATATTTCCTGGATTTACTCAGAAGATCCATTGTATTAAACCCCTGAATAACATCTAATAAACACAGAGTCTTCTTTTATTACATCAAAGAAAAAACTATTTCTTCCCTACAAGCATGTTTTCATTTGACATATAGAAGATTTCTTTCAGAATTCTGTTGACTAGTCTAATGGTAAAAAATGAATGGTTTGGATGAACAATTCCTGTCTTCTACTCCTGAACAACGATTTATTTATTTGCGCACAAGTGAAATTATAAGGTCTGAGATGAATATTTATATGGGTTTAAGGCTTTTACAAATGTCTTCTCGGCAGATAGGATTCGCACAAAACATGTATGTGAATTAAGCCACCAGACTAGACAGTGGCCAAGTTTAAATTACATATTAAGCATAGTTCATTGTCATTTCTCTAGATCTGATACTGGTAATATAAAACTGATGGACTGTAACAGATGAACTTTTTTTTATTTCCTTCTTTCTGATCAAACATACTTTCCTAATTACAATTACCACCAAAGCTTGTATTTTAATATATCCACTTTCAGCCATACAAACTATAAAATATTTTGTTAATTTAAAAAAAAGTGTAAAAGCACTTGTACACTTCAGTTTAACATAAATCTAGAAGTGTTGCATGAGATGGAATGGATGTCACGGCTCATTAACTGGGGCTGATTGATAACACTTTCAGAACTAGAAAGATTTCTCTTAACCAATAAACAAGTACCTCAATTTGTTAGACTTCCAGGATAGTAATGAACTTTCCATGCAGATCTGTATTTCCTATTTAATGTGAGATTAGATATCCCACTTCCACTAGAAAAGTCTTTAACATTTCCACTGGGACATGCTCTTAGAATTTAAGGCCCTAGCTTGCCTACATGTGAGAGCATGAATAAAACCTGGTCAGTGTTTGAAGTGTTGGATTGGTTTAAATGGATTTTGTATCCAACATATTTAGAACAATGACATACACAAAAAATGATTCTTTACAGTGATAAAAATGAAAGATTTATTCCCACAAGTTAAATGAAGGTTAAACTGAGTTAAGTGCATCTGTATTAGGCATTTCCTCCTTTTGCCTACAAAGGTTTGTATCTGGCAGTATTTTAATGAGCTTGATTTAGTCATATAAGCACTTTCAGTCATGTAGAAAATGTCAAAATCCCAGTATTGAGTATAATGATTGACAGTGCACTTGTGCAGTATTAGACATGGAAGGTGGAGTTGGGGCTTGGTGATTTTTATGTCTGGTAAGAATTATCATCCCAAAAGAGTACTTTTATAGCAAAGTTTATGAATGTTCCTCAATATTTCAGCATTCATAATGAAGTTTACCATCTCCAGTATCTTCCAGTGGTTTCTTCTGGAAAGGTCAGCATAAAAACATTATGCTGTTTAAATACACAGCAAGATTTTGTGGATAAAGTAATGAATTTGCCTAACAGAGCATGCTTTCTTCATCTACTCACATTAAATGGATGAAAAATTCATTTATATTTCACAAGTTTAAGAGTTTAAACAGAGCTAACATACTGATACCCTTTTTTGTTATCATTACTATTTAATGACCTCAGGGCTTTAGTTGTACTGCACTTGCTAGTACTTCAGTTTCAGGGAATACGTTGTTCAGCATATGAATTTTAACTGAACACCCTTTTCATTAAATGGGAACTCTCTACCTTCAAAAAGATCAGTGTGAACCAAGAAATAATTTCAGAAGCAAGGCAATTTTATCTCAATTTCAGAATATGGACATGAGCATTCAAATATTATCTTCTGGTTCAGCTAGTTCTAGTTTCTACCGGAGCAAAGCCAACAGAACAGAGCTTCAGTTCAAAAGAGTTTATTTGGTCCATACTGAGTAGTGAAGCCAATCTTGCTTAGTAATCTCAGCTAATTAATGCCAGAGAATTTTCCTCTTCTACAGAATTCCTGTTCATCATCCTTCTCTGTATGTGAAGGCTTTCTGGCCAGGTATTGTAGTAGGCAAGGCAATGTCTGTAAGAGAATTACTTATGTCAGGAAGGATGTCAGGAAATACATGAAAAAGCTTGCACATCTCATAAATGCAGGATCATATTTATTTCCTTAAACTTTTTACAATACTTATCCTGCAGCACTTTTTGGTTGCTTGTATTCTTGACAATACTTGATCACCTTCTACTAATATTTTAAAATTTTGTGATTATTTGGTGATGGACTTGTTTAATTTCTGTCTGTACAGGGTCTGGCTAGGATGGCGTTAACCTTCTTCATAGCAGCCGCTATGGTATTGTGCTTTGCATTTGTGGCTAAACAGTGTTGTTGATGATACACCAATGTTTTGCCTATTGCTGAACAGTGCTTTCACAGCATCAAGGCCTTCTCTTCAACCACCCCCCACCAAGGCCAGTACACTGATGATAGGTAAGAGGTTGGGAGGGGACATAGCTGGGACAGCTGACCCAAACTGACCAACAGGATGTTCTGAGCACATTGTGCTCAGAAATAAAAGCTGAGGAAAAGGGGAGGATGCAGGGATATTTGTGGTTATGACATTTATCTTCCCAAGCAACTGCTATGCGTACTGAGGCCCTGCTTTCCAGGAAGTGGCTGGACATCGGCCTGCTGATGGGAAGTAGTAAATAAAATCCTCTTTTTGCTTTGTTTGCACACATAGCTCTTGCTTTTCTTATTAAACTGTCTTTATCTCAACCCACAAGCTTTTCTGTCTTGTCTCCCCTGTCCTGTTGAGGAGGGGGAGTGAGAGAGTGTCTGGGTGGGGGTCCAGCAGACAGCCAAGGCCAACTCACCACACTGTCAATTATGGGGAGCAAAGTAACACCCAATTAAGTGGAGGATTCATCTAACAAAATTACTTTGCTAACTCCAGCACAGTCATAGCCAGGGTTCCCTGTGGCTGCCTCGTTTAATTTGCTGATAATTGTGTTTTTCAAGACAGAATAAAGAATATATTCTCTCTGGTAAAGTTCTCCCCTTTCTCTTTAAGCTCTTGCTTTAAACCTTTTGTAAACATTTCTATTTAATTCCAGAAGGTCCTTTCCACTTTGCCAGTATGCATTCCCTCTTAGGTAACATGCCAGCTAAGCCATAACCTCCACCTCCAAAAAATGTTCCTTTAATACTGCTGGAATGACTTTCTGTGACATATGAAACATTTTTATGTCTGAAACACAATAACTTTAAAATGTGCATAAAAAATGTTCATCTGCCTTTTTAGTCACTTGTTTTGTGACAAAAGATGAAGGTTTTCATTTATCATCTATAGAGTCAACAAATATGCATAGTAGAGGAGCAGAAAAATAGTTTTAAATTTATTGTTTATTCAATATTGTTAATTTGTTTGTTAAGTCTAATGTGTACAGTACATGGATGGGAAAGCATATTTATGAATGTGTGCAAGAAAATATGATCATTGACTAAAAGCGTAAATGTCTAGTTATCAACCTATGAATAAAGCTGCTGCCCTAATATTAGGGATAAATTAGTAACCTATGTGAAGTTCAATATTTAATATTTAATAATGATGTTCTGTATTCAGGTAAAAATGTGTATTTGTTTTTAAATACTTATATGACTTATTGGCCAGGCCAGCTTAATATCATCTCTGTATTCTTGATATCATCTCACCACTCTTCAGCAATGTAACTGACTCGGTCCTGATTTTTCAGAGAAAATTACACAAAACTGGTAGAAGGCCATGTATTTCAGAGGAAAGGGAACTAAAAAGAAAGCAAGAAAATAGGGACCACTTCCATGTGCGTTTAGAACACCTGGCAGTTTCAGCAAGGGCTGTAGCAATTCACGTGCCAATAAGCCATTTGTCAGTAAATAGAGATGCCTTTCAGCAGCATGATGGTACTTTTCAAAACTCTGAATCTGTGCCAGTGAATGAAAATGACAACACTGTTATGGCTTCTTTTAATGTTAAAACAAAGGTAGTAGAGGTAAAACAGAGAAATGAAAGAATAAAAGAGGGTTTATTCCGTTTCTCCCCCACCCTCCAAGGTTGTCACTCCCAACATCATGAAGATGAGGGAGGAGAAGTTGGAAGACAAAGAGAGAAGGGAGAAATAAAGAAGATACTAGCAAGGCAGAAAGTCTGAAATGCTTCACCAGGTCAGCTACAAAGTCCCTGAGGAAGTTGCAAGCCTCAGGGGACCAATTAACTTCAATTAAAATTAAAAAAATAAATAAAAATCAGCAAAACCTGTCTTAAGATCACAGTTCTCAAACTAGGGGGAAGAGGATGGAGAGAAAAGAAGAGGGGGCACATTGCCAGGAAAATTCCCACAAGAAGCAGTGGCAGTTAGTGTCAAGGGGAAGAATCTGTTGTAGAAGTCATTTTGATTAAGGACAGAGATGGACCGCACAAGCAGAAACAGCAGATAGAGGCTATAGTTCCTGGGATCCATAGAGTCAAACCATTATTACTGTGTCCTATTCCAAGGCCTCCCATTGAGAAGCAAAAAAAAAAACTAGTTTGAGAACCACTGAACTATCTGGAAAAAAATTTTTGTTGCTTCTGTCTGAAGAATAATCCCTCCAGTATCCCCCATTGCTGCCTAAAAGGAACTTGTTGGGTGGTGAAACTGGGTGGCCCAGAGCCTAAGAGATTAGTAAAAGCCTAGAGAAGAGGACTATATTTTCTTTGAGCTATGCCAAAACTATTAAGCACGGTGTGAACAAGCCACCTCACCTATCAGGAATCGTTATCATACCAGCCAGATCTATACCATTAAACAAAAATTCTCTCTTGTCATAATTAGCTATCAGACTTAGTACACACATTTCCTAACCTCATGGTTTTCCCCCAAGCTCAGGATTTCCTTATTCACCTGTAATAAATCCAGCCTTCCTTGTCTTCTGACATTCTCTCCTCATCAAGCTGTATATTTCTGGGCATTTCCTTAAGCCTCATGTCACACTGTAAATAAACTATAGCAGTCACTCTCTACGGTGCCTCAGAGAACAGATTCCATATCCAAATAGCTCTTATTCATGGCAAAAGCAGTACTAAGCTGAGGCTCTGAACACATTGAGGTCAAAACCATTTCCAGAGAAGCATATTAATGTGTCTATAACTACTTTGCACAGTGGCAGTGTATCATATTCAGTGATTCATTCAAGCTGCTTATTCCCCTTCCATCCTTACCCAGGGCTTAAAAGATAGGCAAAGCTTTGACAATTTCTGCTACTAGGTGACTGTTATCCAAAGTGTACAACATAAATCAGGGCAGGGGATGAATAGTTGATTGTCTTTGTTCTAAATATTATCCTTTCAGCAGTACAGAAGAGGACTCTAAGCCCTGGGGGACTCTTCAGCCATGATTGTTGCAAAGAGACATAGTTCTTTTGAGGAAACCAGAATGCTTCCATTAACTAGCCAATCTCTGAAGCTGAATCGTTATCAAATTTCCGAAGTTACATAATATCCCTTTCTGCTACTAAAAAAAGAAATGTGAATGAAGTTTTTGTACTTTTCTTGGTGGTTAGGCCAATATCCCAGGAAACACAAAGGTTGAGTGTATGTACCATCTGAACTGTGTTCAGGAAACCATTAGCGTTTAAGACTATACTTTTTTCAAGTTAATCAGGACCCTTTTAGTGCCATTAGTGAGAGGAAAACTGGATGAGGGCTGGTTATGAAGTGGTATAAAGCACAATGAGTTGGATTGTGTATTTTGTAGCTCCTCATCTACGTGAGGGGAGAACAAAAGTGGCTTTAAGTTAATTTGATGCTTTTTATACCCTAGACCCTGCCAGAGAGCTGATTAGTCACTAGTGAGTTAGAACCAAGAAGAAGTTGTGTGCAAGGGTAAAGTTAATCCAGGGGTTTCTTGTCTGGAGCTGCTCTCAGATTCAGTCATAAGGAAGTAACACAGTTCTGTTAATGCAGTGTGTGTGTGTGTGGGGGTGTAATTTAAAATATTGCAGTGGATTTAATTTAAAACATTTTTTCAGATATTTATTTCTAAATTTGGTGGCTGAAAATACCTAAGAGATTCCACGGAAATTTAATAAAACCTATCAACGCACTGAGGTTTGTGGTAAGGTGTAAAGAAGGTAAATTTAAAGTATTCATTATACTATTCATAAAGTGTGTTTTATAACTCACATTTTCAGAATTCTTAACATGACTGTCGTGGTTTAACCCCAGCTGGCAGCTAAGCACCACACAGACGCTTGCTCACCCTCCCCCCACAGTGAGATGGGGGAGAGAATCTGAAGAGCCAAAGTAAGAAAACTCATGGATTGAGATAAGACAAGTTTCATAATTGAAATAAAATAAAATATAATAATAATAATAATAATAATAATAATAATAATAATAATAATAATAAAGAAAAGCAAAACAATGAGAGAGAGAGGAATAAAACCCAGGAAAAGAAACAAGTGATGCAACTGCTCATCACTGGCTCACTGATGCTCAGCCAGTCCCCAAGCAGCAATCGCTGCCCCCCTGCCCCCCAGCCAACTCCCCCCTGTTTCTATACTGGGCATGACATCATCTGGTATGGAATAGCCCTGTGGTCAGTTTGGATCAGCTGTCCTGGCTGTGCCCTCTCCCAGTTTCTTGTGCACCTGGCAGAGATGGGAAGCTGAAAAGTCCCTGACTGGTGTAAGCACTGCTCTGCAACAACTAAACCATCAGTGTGTTATCAATATTATTCTCATGCTAAATCCAAAACACAGCACTATGCCAGCTACTAGGAAGAAAATTAACTCTATCCCAGCTGAAACCAGGACACTATCCAACCCTTATTCTATACTATCTACGTCATGCCCAGGTCCTACCCTTTCCAATACTTTCCAATTAATCACTACCACTTCCCCTGTATTTTGATATATACACAGAGATATCAATCCCTTAGTGTATGGGCCATCCCTCTAAAATGTCCGTTGAGTTCATTTAGTCCATGACTTTGGGCTCCATCTGTCATAACAGTCTTTCAGGGCAGGAGAGTTGGTGTGTGGTGTTGGATTGTTGCAGCTGAAGCCAGTTCTGGTTCCATCACTGCTGCACTTGGCTCGGTTTCATCAAAGTTCATTCTTCATTAATCTGGGTGATTCTTACTGTAATACTGTTTGATATGGCATATAGCCACCATAAAAGGAATGACATACAGTTTTACATAGCAATTAACACCATACCATTCAGTTCATTGGCTATTCCCACCCAAAAGCAAATCCCCTTGAGGTACGCATCAGACTTCCCCATCCTGCCGCATTACCCCCCAAGTGCACCCAGGTCCTTGAGCAAAAGCAATCCCATGGATGGGTTTGCCTTTGCCCGAGGCAGGAGTAACCCAGCCTGTCTTCCCCAGCATGTTTTTTATGTGCACTACAGGGACTTTATTCCCCTCCACAGTACGTAAAAGCTTTGATTGGGCAGGGCCAGCTCGATTGGCAGATTCCCGAGTGTTGACTGACCAGGTGGCCTTTGCTAAATGTGTATCCCAATGTTGGAATGTCCCAGCACCCATTGCTCTCAGTGTAGTCTTCAACAGTCCATTGTATTGTTCAATTTTCCCAGAGGCTGGTGCATGACGGGGGATGTGATATACCCACTCAATGCCATGCTCTTTGGCCCAGGTGTCTATGAGGTTGTTTTGGAAATGAGTCCCGTTGTCTGACTCAGTTCTTTCTGGGATGCCATGTCACCATAGCACTTGCTTTTCAAGGCCCAGGATAGTATTCTGGGTGGTGGCCTGGGGCACGGGATATGTTTCCAGCCATCCGGTGGTTGCTTCCACCATCGTAAGCACATAGTGCTTGCCTTGGCGCGTTTGTGGGGGTGTGACATAATCGATCTGCCAGGACTCCCCATATTTATATTTCAGCTATTGTCCTCCATACCACAGAGGCTTTAACCTCTTGGCTTGTTTGATTGCAGTACGTTTCACATTCATGGATGACCTGTGCAATAGTGTCCATGGTCAAGTCCACCCCTGGATCACGAGCCCATCTATATGTTGCATCTCTTCCCTGATGACCTGAGGTATCATGGCCTCACAGAGCTATAAATAATTCACCCTTATGTTGCCAGTCCAGATCCGCCCAAGGCACTTCAATCTTAGCAGCCTGATCCACCTGCTGGTTGTTTTGATGTTCTTCAGTGTCCTGACTCTTGGGTACATGAGCATCTACGTGACGAACTTTTACAACCAGGTTCTCTACCTGGGCAGCAATATCTTGCCACAATGCGGCAGCCCAGATGGGTTTGCCTCCGCGCTGCCAGTTGCTCTGCTTCCATCGCTGCAACCACCCCCACAAGGCATTTGCCACCATCCATGAGTCAGTATAGAGATAAAGCACTGGTCACATTTCTCAGTCAGCAATATCTGAAGCCAGCTGGATGGCCTTCACCTCTGCAACCTGACTTGATTCACCTTCTCTTTCAGCAGTTTCTGCAACTCGTCATATAGGACTCCATACAACAGCTTTCCACCTCCGATGCTTTCCTACAATATGACAGGACCCATCAGTGAACAGAGCATATTGCTTCTCATTTTCTGGTAGTTTATTGTACAGTGGGCCTTCTTCAGCATGTGTCACCTCCTCATCTGGTGATATCTGGTGATATTCCAAAATCTTTGTCTTCTGGACAGTCCGTGATCACTTCCAAGATTCCTGGCTGACTGGGGTGTCCTATTCAAGCCCGTTGTGTGATCACTGCAAGCCACTTACTCCACGTAGCATCAGTTGCATGAGGTGTAGAGGTGACCCTGCCTTTGAACATCCAGCCCAGCACCAGCAGTCGGAGTGCCAGGAGGAGATGTGCTTCAGTACCAACCACTTATGAAGCAGCTCGAACCCCTTCACATGCTGCCAATATCTCTTTTTCACTTGGAGTATAGGGGGCCTCGGATCCTCTGTATCCCCGACTCCAAAACCCCAGGGGTCGACCTCAAGTCTCCCCTGGTGCTTTCTGCCAGAGGCTCCAGGTAGGGCCATTCTCCCTGGCTGTGGGGTAGAGCACATTTTTTACCTCTTGGCCTGCCTGGACTGGCCCCAGGCCTACTGCATGAACTATCTCCTGTTTAATTTGTTCAAAGGCTTGTCGTTGCTCAGGGCCCCATTTGAAATCATTCTTCTTCCGGGTCACTTGGTAGAGAGGGCTTACAGTCGGACTGTAATTTGGAATATGCATTCTCCAAAACCCCACAACGCCTAAGAAAGCTTGTGTTTCCTTTTTACTAGTTGGTGGAGACATGGCTGTTATTTTGTTAATCACATCCATTGGGATCTGACGACACCCATCTTGCCATTTGATTCCTAAGAACTGGATCTCCTGTGCAGATCCCTTGACCTTACTTTGTTTTATGGCAAAACCGGCTTTCAGAAGGTTTTGGACTATTTTCTTCCCTTTCTCAAAAACTTCTTCTGCTGTGTTGCCCCACACGATGATGTCATCAATATATTGCAGATGTTCTGGAGCTTCACCCTGTTCCAGTGCTGTCTGGATCAGTCCATGGCAAATGGTAGGGCCATGTTTCCACTCCTGGTGCAGTCGATTCCAAGTGTACTGAACACCCCTCCAAGTGAAAGCAGACTGTGGCCTGCACTCTAGTGCCAGCGGGATTGAGAAAAACGCATTAGTGATATCAATTGTAGCTTACCATTTGGTGACTTTGGACTCCAGTTGGTACTGACGTTTTTCCTTGCAACTCACATACCCGTGCCTCTAGGGTCGAGGTAGATTTTCCATCCCACTTCCTCATATCCTCTCTGTGGTCACACAGGTAAAACCACAGGGTAGCCCATGGTGTGTACCCCCTATATGCTCTCTCTCGAGCAGGGGAATGCTGACTCCTAATAGCTGAGATACTGGTTTGTATAGGTGGGGAGTAGGACCTATCCTCTTCGAGTTGCTGGACCTTTTGGGACAGTTTCTCCACAGCTGAGACGAGGGAGGAAGAGAGACTTTCTTTGTCTTCCCGGAGCTGGCTAGCCACTTCAGCCACCATTGGTCCCCCTTAATCTTTCCAGGTCAGTATTGCCAATGAGTTGGCACACGACCATTGTGCGCTCTGTACAAACTTCTGCCACATGGGTCATGGGCACTTGACTTCATCTGGCTCTTTGGATAACTGCTCGTTGTCCAGGTGACTATAAATCACCTCCAGGACGGCTAGTTCCCTCAGGTACTGGATACCTCTCTCCATGGTGGTCTATTTGCCTGGGCGATATAGAACATCTTCCTTGAAGGGATATCTTTCCTTCATAGCTGATAGGAGTCACCTCCAGAGGCTGAGGACTTGTGCCCCTTTTCCAATCACTTTGTCAATGCCTCCTTCCCTAGAAAAGGATCCCAGCTGTTTGGTTTCCCCACCCTCTAATTCCAGGCTACTGGCCCCGTTATCTCAGCATCGGAGCAGCCAGGTGACAACGTGCTCGCCTGGATGACGGCTGAAATCTTTTTGCATATCTCGCAGCTCAGTCAAGGATAGGGATCTGGTGGTTTCCATATAGTTTACGAGTTCTTCATCTTCTTCCTCCTTACCTCGTGATGGCCCTGCTTTTTCATGATCCCTTTCTAAATGAGCTGACTTTCGCTTCCAAGATTTCTTCTTGTGTAATAGGGGCTAACCAGCTCGGGTTGGTTCCCTCGTTCAGCTGCAGCTCCTGTCCTGGTTGGAGTAGCCATAATGCCTGTCACTGGGGTTGGAGTAGCTGCAGTGCCTGTTGTTTTGTTGTCAGATCCAGAGACCTTGTCTTCCCCTTGAGGGTTCTGAATAGTGTTGAACAGGACTCGGTAGGCGTGGGCCAGGCCCCAGCACATTGCAGTGATTTGTGTCTCTCTGGAGTTGCCAGGGTGACAGCTTACCAAATTTTCTACTAAGTATTTTCCAAATATTCTACTAATTATTTTCCAAATATTCTACTAATTATTCCTCAGGATTCTGCACTTGTTCAGGGGTGAAGTTCCAAAACACTGGAGGTGCCCACCATCCTAGGCATTTGCTCATACTGTCCCACACACCCTGCCACTCATAACTATCCAGCCTTAGAGCAGATCTCTGGATGATATTCTTAAATTGCTTATTAACCTTAGACAAAACCAGAACAGTATTCCCAAGAAATACCAATGGAAGTATCTTAACTACCCAAGGATGTTCAAGATACTGAAAAGTTATGGTAATGAAGGAGGAAACATCATAGAAGAAGGCAGTGAAGGTGCCATTCTGTATTTCTCCATTAAAAGCCTCTCAGAGGTAGAGATATAATTGCTAATTGTCTCCATAAGGTGGTACCTGAAGTACATTAATGGCTTCAGTACAAAACTCAGATACCACATTAAGCTGAAGGCCAGTGTTTTAATAACAAAACTCCCAGGCAAAACATCACTAATCGCTGCAGAGCATAGCAAACTGCAAAAACCAACACCAATCTTTAACATGGACAGCAAAAAAAAGAACACGGTGCAGAACAGATAGATTGATATCGAGAACAGAAGAACCAATATTGTGACCCGCAATTGTTAAGAGATCTAAATTCCTTAATATGCTCTGGTTGATCTGTTATTATCTCAAACCCTTCATGCCCCACATTGGGCACCAAAAAGGATTGATGTAGTTTAACCCCAGCCAGCAACCAAGCACCACACAGCTGCTCACTCACCTTCCTCCCCGGTGGGATGGGGGAGAGATTCTGAAGAGCCAAAGTAAGAAAACTCATGGATTGAGATAAGACAAGTTTCATAATTGAAATATAATAATAATAACAATAAGAACAACAACAACAACAACAACAATAATAATAATAATAATTGTTATGAAAAGCAAAACAACGAGAGAGAAAGAGAGGAACAAAACCCAGGAAAAGAAACAAGTGATACAACTGCTCACCACCTGCCAAACGAAGCCCAGCCACTCCCCAAGCAGCAATCTCTACCCCCCAGCCATCTCCCCCCAGTTTCTATACTGAGCATGACGCCGTTTGGTATGGAATAGCCCTTTGGCCAGTTTGGGTCAGCTGTCCTGGCTGTGCCCCCTCCCAGCTTCTTGTGCCCCTGGCAGAGCATGGGAAGCTGAAAAGTCCTTGACCAGTGTAAGCACTACTTAGCAACAACTAAAACATCGGTGTGTTATCACATTATTCTCATGCTAAATCCAAAACACAGCACTATACCAGCTACTAGGAAGAAAATTAAGTCTATCCCAGTTGAAACCAGGACTGACTACCTCTCCAATTTTGGGACAATGTCAGTGACTGTTGGCTTGCATGAAGAACTGCAGTAGAGACCCAGTAAGTATATAATCTCTGAAGGCAGGGGAAATCCAGAGGAGAAAACAGGTGGGTAAGACAAACAGAGCTTCAAAGAGGATTCTAATTTTCAGTCTGGAGCAGAAAATTCAGTTCAAAAATACAGTTTGATAAGGTTAATCTTGGATAATATATAAATTATAAGACCCAGTAGATTACTATTAGGATAGCAGTATTTTATAGCTCTGTAATTTCTCACTGAATCGGTGAGTAGGTTTTACCGTAGCAGACCTCCCAAGAGTGGCATGTTAGGAAATAGTAAGCCTCATGCTGTAGATCTGTATCTACACTGCAAGTCCAACCATGTCCTAAACCTGCTGGCCTCCCTAACACTATCTGAGACAATCCAGACTACTGATCAGAGATTAAACACAAGAACAAAATGCACATTAGCATAGGATTTTGTACCTTTCCTTTTAGCTCTTGAAGAAGCAAAAGGATATAGCAAACATCCAATAACATAAAATCAGACAGACAAAAATCATAGAATCATAGAATCCAATCATAGAATCGTTTAAGTTGGAAAAGACCTTTAAGATCATCAAGTCCAACCATCAACCTAGCACTGCCAAGTCCACCACTAAACAATATCTGTAAGCACCACATCTACACATCTTTTAAATACCTCCAGGGATGGGGACTCAATCACTTCCCTGGGCAGCCTGTTCCAATGCTTGACAACCCTGTCAGTGAAGAAATTTTTCCTAATACCCAATCTAAACGTCCCCTGGTGCAACTTGAGACCGCTTCCTCTTATCCTATTGCTTGTTACTTGGGAGAAGAGACCGACCCCCACCTCTCTACAACCTCCTTTCAGGTAGTTGTAGAGAGCGATAAGGTCTCCCCTCAGCCTCCTTTTCTCCAGGCTAAACAACCCCAGTTCCCTCAGCCGCTCCTCATAAGACTTCTGCTCTAGACCCTTCACCAGCTTCGTTGCCCTTCTCTGGACACGCTCCAGCCCCTCAATGTCTCTCTTGTAGTGAGGGGCCCAAAACTGAACACAGTATTCAAGGTGTGGTCTCACCAGTGCCGAGTACAGGGGACAATCACTTCCCTACTCCTGCTGGCCACACTATTCCTGATACAAGCCAGGATGCTGTTGGCCTTCTTGGCCACCTGGGCATACTGCCGGCTCATGTTCAGCTGGCTGTCGACCAACACCCCCAGGTCCTTTTCCACCAGGCAGCTTTCCAGCCACTCTTCCCCAAGCCTGTAACGTTGCATGGGGTTGCTGTGACCCAAGTGCAGGACCCAGCACTTAGCCTTGTTGAACCTCATACAATTGGCCTCGGCCCATCGATCCAGCCTGTCCAGATCCCTCTTGAGGGCAAAGCCTTCCTACCCTCAAGCAGATCAACACTCCTGCCCAACTTGGTGTTGTCTGCAAACTTACTGAGGGTGCACTCGATCCCCTCATCCAGATCATTGATAAAGATGTTAAACAGAACTGGCCCCAACACAGAGCCCCGGGGAACACCGCTTGTGACCGACCGCCAGCTGGGTTTAACTCCATTCACCACAACTCTTTGGGCCCAGCCATCCAGCCAGTCTTTTGCCCAGCGAAGCGTACACCCATCCAAGCCATGAGTAGCCAGTTTCACCAAGAGAATGCTGTGGGAAATGGTGTCAAATGGTGTCTTGTGTCCCCACAAGAGGAAGATTGATTGTACTGCTTGCGATAAGGGATTAGGTAATTTCCTAGATTTGTTCTAGATCTCATTAAATAACAAGGAAGAACACATTCTTCCCCAGTTATATGATTTGAGGGAATATATGTTTTGCTAGTTGAAGGAAATGGGGATTGGTGGTAGTTATAGCTTACCACTGAACACTAGTTCCTGAACACCATTATAAGTTGGGAAACTGATTCATCTTTTTTTCTGTTTTGTTTTCCAGACAATGTTTAATTTTGAGTGTGGGAAAGATTTGATTGCAAAAGGCAAAAAAACCCTGAAAATTGAAGTAGTGTGAAGTAGTTTGAAGGTGAAATTCCAATATACAGTATAAAAATGCTGGAGCTGAATCTTGGTGAAAAAGAATATATATATGTTGTATATACACATATATATCTTCCAAGATCTGCCCAAGAACTCTTGTAGGAACTCTGGATTTGAAGGGAGCACAAAACTTCCTCTTACCAACCTGAAACAGTCTGTGAAGAAGAACGACAAGGTAACTAAAAAAGTTTATTTAATTTCCAGGCATACGCTGCAGCAATAGCAGAGCAAGTTGAGGTCAAGCAAATGTGTCCTACTGGCAGAGGGCTAACAAATAAGTTAGGCCTCTGCCAGTAGGACAGAGGCCTAACAAATGTGTTGATCCCGCAACCTCCTTTGGCAAAAACGTAGCAATCACAGGTCAGACAGAGAGCTTCTGCCTTCCAGACAGAGGTCCTGAGTTTATGGCCTGCCCAATAACCTAACTATTGAAAAAGTTAAAAAACCCCAAGAGGGACAGCTGAACCCCTCTAGGCATGAGAGAACACTTTTATGGGTTGCCCATGAAACAAGCAAGTTTCTAGATCTTAAGGGTAACACATCATTTAAGAATAGATCTGTAATGGTTCTCTAAACTAATTTGAATTTCATTTTATGTCTTCCCAATGCCTATCATCATGTACATAGATTTTGCTTCCAGCCATTGATATTTTGCCCCTTTCAAGTCAGAATCACTGACACACAGCATGTCTAATAACTGGGAGATTATAATCAAGAGATATTTGGTGATAGATCTTGCAAAATATTCCCTAAAGATTGACATGAATAATATTCTCTTTGCTTATATAGCAGTTTCTATATTATCCTTTGCTTATATAGCAGTTATATAGCAAAGAGAATAGCAGTTTCCAAGGATAATACAGAAAACGTCTGAACTAGGAAGTGGATGTCCCATTTCTTAAGACCCTGGGTAATATATTGGGGTTTGCTCTATCATCCCTAATCTCACCACTTATTATATCTTATAAATATGTTGTATATTACATATTTTCTAATTACACATTAATTTTTTTTCAGATATAAACTCAAAAGAGAAGCTGACCATATATATATCAGCATATTACATTGACCCCAAATCTCACATAGTACAGTACTCAGTCAAGAGCCTTATAAAAAAACCCAAAATTATTATAAAGGTCAATTCCAGATTCCAAAAGATAAAAGACAAATACCAGTGTAACTGTAGATTGCGAAAATGAGTAACTGAAACACCATTCTGACTGGGATTGCTCTGCCTTGCAAATGAACTCAGTTGATACATTCCTTATTCCTATTATGTCTTCCTGGAAATTATTTGATCTAATTTAATTAATTCAGCAAAAGGCATTAATGGCTGCAAAAAGAGGCTGAGAAAATTATAGGACCAAATCAGAAGTATGGAGGAAGAATGGAAAACAGAATTTTTCCAACACAGAAAGCATTAAATGAAACGTTTGAAAATTTTTCAAGTAAAAACTTCAGCTGAGGATCTAGTCCAGAATTAACTGGCATAACTCCACTGAAATCAGGGTAGCTAAGCCAATTTGCATCAGCTGAGGACCTGACCCAGTATCCTTCTGTGAAGTAATATTCTTTCTGTCTTCCAGAAAACATTACTATGAGTATGTGAGATTTTGCAGGTGGATCAGTCTTTTAGTGTACAGTACTAGTTACATGATATGAACCTGAAGTATCCTTACCATATTTAATTATCTTGATGTTGGTCCATCTGGAGTTTTATTTCACCTAAAGCAGCAAAGCTAAGCGGTTGTCGATTCATTTTCTAATTTGTTTTTTAGGTTTTCCTAATGTCTCGTGTTGCTCAGTCTCTTAATTTTTGCACATACTTGAGTGTTATAATTTAGTTTACTTTTGAAACTGTCTGAATTAATTTTCATCTGTCTAGCCACCTAGGAGTGGTTCCAGCTTCCTTTTATTATCTTCTGCTGTTACCTTTACCCTTTCTCCAAAAACTGGCTGCTTCTCTACTGCTGTTCATCCTACATCTAACATTGGATGTTGCCAAAAGGAGAACCTCCATCAATTTACCAACTCAATACTTGTCCATATGTATGTGCCTGGTGGTCCATAGCTGTTCTGTGAAATATTTTAACCAAAGATAAGTCAGCACTATAATCATATGAGATCTTTGTTTACACTTTGGAATACATGTTCTTTCTTATTTCAACTCCCAGGCAAACAGATTGTATCTGCACTGAGTGAAAGTTTAACAAATGATAAACCCTGGCAACATCACTTTTACTCTGAGTCATGTGTTAAAAAAAAAAGCTATTGACATTTTATTTTGAAGAGTTAAGGTACCTAAAAGTTTTGCTGGTAATGACCAAGTCATTGAATATTCCATTTGGAAAAAGAAAATAAAACCTGTATTTTGGACAAGAAAAAGGATCAGAGGAGACATGTCCGCACACGCAAACACACACATGCAGTGTCAAAGTCTCTGTTTACCTTCATCTCTCTGCAGGGAGGAGTCGTAAAACACATCCCAAGATCATTCAGTAAATACAGTTAATTAATCCTCCTTTTGGAGCCAAGGTTTCAAACTATGCTAATTTGTAGTAATATTTATCACACTGAGTTCCCTTCAGGGATGCCAGATGGATAAGCTTTAGCACACATGGAACTGCTCAGACAAAATATCTTCTCCAAAAGGTAAGAATTTGACTGTATTCTTAGACTGATGAGACAATAGAAGACTCAGGCTGTCTTGGAGATGACTGAACTAGTCTGGAAATGTGCTTCTGAAACAGCGCAATAAAGAGTAAAGAACACATATGATACAAGGCTGATTAAAGAACATCTGCTCTTGGGTTGTACAGTTTGTGCTTTCACTCAAATATCTCAAAGTACCATATAAAATCTGGATTTTTACAATGTATTTCAGCATACTGTGTCTGCAATATGTCACATGTACAGATGCTAAACCACTCTGGGATTTGTTTGTCAGAGAAGCCTTGGAGCTGGATTGCAATGATGAAATGGAAGTGCAGTTGCAATTGGAAAATGTAGGCTGATCATGAAAGTGCAGTTGGATGGTGAGAAAAGACTTCATCAAGCCAGATGCAAGATATAAGGGCCACCACAAAGTTACCTGAAAGGTGATGGAGAAAACAGACATTCCTGAGGAACAACTTATCTCGTCCTATATACATATAGGATATATATAGCTAGGATACATATAGGCTAAATCATTATCTTACGGTGACGATCTCTCTCCATTGACAGTGAAAGTGACCACTCTGGTGGTCAGATCTGCTATAGACATCTACACAAGATACACCTAACAACATGTTAGGTGAGACCCACAACACATCACTCCATTTCATTATCTACAACAAGACCAATGCCAACTACAGCATTAGTTATGTATTTATGGCTGCAACACTTTTTAATTAGTTACCTTCAGAGAGAAAAAGCCTTCTTGCTGTCATCTACTGACAGAGGTTTTCTTTAGCTCAAATAAGTTTATTAGGAAGGCCCATGGTGAAAGCCTGACTTCAAAGCAGATGACAAAATTTTTACCCTACACAATGAGAGTAAGATTTCATTCCTAGGTTCTAGTCCTGAAAATGCAGTACAAATGATGAAGTCTGAAAGGGGGGATGTTTTGTCTACCTTTCATCCGTGGCAAGTCATTCGATATTTGTGTGTCTGCTTTGCCATTTCAAAAGTAGAAATTATTTTTCTCCTGCGGGTGATTTTGCAGTTTTTTGGATGTTGGTATTCATACTTCAGGAACACTTCCAGAAAATAGCTAAAATATGACTGTATTGTAATCTTGTTCTACAACTTTATTCCAAAGATATCAGTTGTCCTGTAAATCCTTGAATTTAAATAGAAGTGCTAATTAAGACTAAAGGGATTTTGTGCAAAGTAGTTTGGATAGTGAAATACCATCTCTTTTCTCAGGATCTAGAAAATCAGAATGAAACGTCTTTGTTCTTTTCAATATTGGGAGCAAAATGTCATACTCTACCTAATCATTTAAACAGAAACTTTAGGAAAGTTGGACATTGTAACTACAGAGACGGATCTGAAGAGGGTCAGATCCAGACAGCAGATGCCCACCTCTTGAAGTCAGGATGTGTTTAGATTAAACCTGTCCTCCAGAAGAGATTGGAGATGATTTTCTCCTGATGAAAACCCTCATACATTTACCCAGATTCACACTAAGTGTTTTGCACAGGAATCATTTAATCCATTTCTTAAATGTAGTTGACAGTAATTAGGAAGTGAGAAATTGATTACAAAGTTTGAGGTACTTGGATAATTATTAGATGGACCTAAAAAATCATGACAGGATTCTGATTCAAATAGGCATTACCCTTAGTATCTAACACTAAATCTGAAGACTTTATGCCTTATTCTTGTAAGAGCATCCTGTGCTCTAAGCATAACACCATCTCTGGCAGAACAAATTCCTGAGCAGCCAACTCTGCTTTTGATTTGGTTCAGAGTGAAAAATGCAGTGGGTTTTTTGCCCTTTTTTACTAGCAAGAGAAAAAAAAAGCACTTTGAGAGAGCTCTTCTGAGGTCTAGTATTGCATTGTATGTCCAATACATATGCAAAGACCTTCTGGGAAAGAACAATATGTTCTTAAGCATTGTACAAGACTGGGCACACGGTCAACACCCAGCTGAGAATCAGAAAGTGTAGAAACGTCCTGCACTTGCTGTTGTACTTTGTGCAGGCAGTGACACAACATATTTAGCACGGGCTCTAGTGTAAGGAACAGTGCAGAGGTCACTTGCCTGAAAATCACCTGGGCTTGCCTCTGGTTTGAGAGCCTGGAACACAGGGAACCTGCTATAAGTGCATCAATTTTGCTTTCCAGAGTAATGTCACTGCTCAAATGGCTGGAGAGATAGTGGCTAGGGTGAGCAAGGTGGATTTATCCAGCTGTAACACAGGCTCTGGAGGCACCTTGCTTCTGGAGACGCAGAAAGCTGAAGGAGAAAGGTGAAAAGAGGGTCATGGAACAGCCAGTGAACAACAAGACTAAAGCTGAAGAATGGCCAAGCACAAGGAGAAAACCTTCATGATAAGCAGAGATAGGCTTTGTCACTTAAGGATCTTCAGAAGAGGACTGCACTGGAGTCCTTTTTCTGTTATCATCTGGAGTCTCATAAAAAACTTTTGATTTTTTACCCTTGGTCAGCAAAATTTCTGTGTAGGAGCCATTTTTTCTGTGACAGTCTCCCAGATAATAACCCAAGTCAGCGCTACTATTTTAATGAAAGCAGAAAGAGCAATATTAAAAAGTGGTAAAAATTAAGGTGGAAACAACCTTCAGACTGAGTGATTTTTAATTCTTTGATGTTTTGAAAGAAAGGAAATGAGAAGATGTGAGTGTACTTCTTGTTAGACAAACTCAGAAAGCATTAGAATAATTTTATTTAGCCTGACGAAAGTATTGGAAAAAGAGGGATCAAATTCTGTTTACCACAAAGCAGTATCTACAGCAAAAAGAATGCAATAATACATCTCTCTACTAAAACACAATTGGAACACATAGAAACAGAAAACTGAGTGAAGCCATAAACTGAAAGGAAACAATTTTTTTTATAAGTTGTTTTGAAAGACTAGCTTCATTTCCATTTCCTAAACCTTTTCTTTTTTTTTTTTTTTTTCATTTAATGCTTGCGGCAATGAGTATTTTTCTCTTTTAAAACAGAGGCTTTTGACCACTTAAGCAAAACTGATTATACTGACCTGCTGATGCTAAGGATTCTTTTAGGCAGGCTGGCCTGAAAACAAAGCTTCCATTTTTTCACAGGTTTTAGATTGTAAAATATGTTTCTATTCTGATGCAGAAGGAAAGCAAGTCAAACCTGGCAAAACTTTTTCAGAGGTGGGGAAAGGGAGGCAAGGAGAGTGGGAGGTAGAGGAAAAAGAAAGGCCCAGAAAAGAGCTGCCAGCAACATAGAGGATAAGGTTCTCATCTGGCATGAGAAGAACTGAGCCTCATGTTCCTCTTCTGAATCGGGCAGATTGCCCTGAGTGCTGGCCTATTTGGGTTTGGCATTCCTACCTTAAAATTAAATCCTGAACCCACGAAGTTCATTCAACAAAAGTTTTGTCACTTCAGAGTAAAAGACAGACCAAATTATTTACTGCCAGAATTTCTGTTTTGGGGATAATAATCTTTGTTTCAAGCTGTGTTGAAAATTAAGGTATTAGCCTTTAAACACTAAGGATAATCGGTACATCTGTTTCATACCGGGGACAGGTAGAAGACAGCAAAGAAAGAGGTATTCAAACATTAGGAACATAACTTGAGACTTCTTCAATTGAGAGGTTTACTTAATATCAGGTGTATAAATTCTATTTGTGGCTGCTTGGACAAACATGCATCTTTTGTGAGAAATGTGTATTTTGCACTTTGAAGTGCTTATTTCTCCCCACTGAGCCTAAATGACTAATTCAGGTGAAGACATGTACCTATCAGGCATTGAAACATGGTGAGGTGCATCCCATGCTTAACTACCCTCTACTCCCTGCATCGTCAGTGATGACTTCTGAAAGTCAGTTGAAAAGGAAAACCTAATTTAGATATTCAGAATGCCCTTTTCGAGGAGGATATTATTCTTTGTGGGTAATACAGATAACCCAGGAAGACTTTTGCTACGTTAAATTTAGGCTTTCAGCAGCTTAAATTTAGATAACAATAACAACAAAAAAGTACAAAACCCTGCCCATGGTCAAAACAATACATTTAAACAGTCATTAATGACACCACTTCTACCGTCTCGCTAAAGCTTGTAACTATCTGAAATCTTTTTAGGTAAATAATTGAGAACGATGCTAAAAGCAGGCAGTGAATACTCTTGTCAGTGTCTCAAATGACATTTCAGCAACTTGTACTGTTCACCCAAAATAACCCTCCATGAAACCAACTTAGCAGTCCGGCACCTCCAAGAGGTATGTAAGTACTACATTAATTTTACAAGTAGTTATTCAGAGGGAGAGAGAAATAGACAAAATGGTTTACTTCAATGCATAGTCCAGGGCAAATCCAGGTCTGAAACCCATACATCCTGACACCCAGTACTTTGTTTTTACCATACAACTATCCTTTCACTCTATATTACTTTACAACATGCATAGCTGGGCTCCCAGCTGGAGTTAAAGCTGCAATGAAATACGTGTTTGTTATAGTCAGAATGTAAAGCAATCCCTGTCACTAAAGCTACACAAAGATTTCTGTGAGACCTCTTTCAGTTCCCTGTACCTCTCTGTTTTAATTTTTCCATCTGGGCTAGCTTGTTTCTTCTCAGTCCAAGTAGAAGTCCCAGATGACTTTTTCCCTAGCAAATCCAACCTTCAGAAAGAAGGGATGGATTAAAAATTGTGTATTTTGCATTATTAGAGAAGCTTACCACTGATTTCAAATACATCATGACTGCAGGAGTTGGATGGTAGACACTTGAAATGTAATAGGAAGGTCAGAGACTTGCTGGAAAACAAGCACAGATTGAATTATACGTCAAACCTTTAAGGACATATATAATGCCTTTTGTATGAGTGTAGTAGATTTTGTAGAGTTGTTTTTAGATCATAGAATCGCAGAATCATAGAATGGTTTGGGTTGGAAAAGGACCTTTGAAAATCATCTAGTCCAAACCCCCTGCCATGGGCAGGGACATCTTGCACTAGATCAGGTTGCTCAAAGCTCCATCTAACCTGACCTTGAACATTTCCAATGATGGAACATCCACAGCTTCCCTGGGCAACCTGTGCCAGTGTCTCACCACCTCATTATAAAAAAATTTCTTCCTTATGTCCAATCTAAACCTACCCTCTTTCAGTTTAAAACCACTGCCCCTTGTCCTGTTACTACAAGACCTAGTAAAAAGTCTCTCCATCTTTCTTATGAGCCCTCTTTATAGATTGTAAGGCCACAGCAAGGTCTCCTCAGAGCCTTCTCCAGGCTGAACAACCCCAACTCTCTCAGCCTTTCTTCATAGGAGGGGTATTCCAGTTCCCTGACCATTTTCATGGCCCTCCTCTGGACCCTCTCCAACAGGTCCATGTCTTTCTTATACTGGGGACCCTAGAGCTGGTCACAGCACCCCAGGTGGGGTCTCACAAGAGTGGAATAGAGGGGCAGAATCACCTCCCGTGACCTGCTGGCCATGCTTCTTGTGATGCAGCCCAGGATATGGTTGGCTTTGTGGGCTGCGAGCGCACATTGCTGGCTCGTGTCCAATTTTTCATCCACCAGTATCCCCAAGTCCTTCTCTGCAGGGCTGCTCTCAATGCATTCATCCCCTGCAGCCTATATTGATACTGGGGATTGCCCCGACCCAGGTGCAGGACCTTGCACTTGGCCTTGTTGAACTTCACATAGTTCACATTGGCCCGCTCCTCAAGCCTGTCAAATGATAGCAATCAGTCATACTGGGGGATTTCAGACATTGCAGAGCAGTTTCTTCATAACCAAGCTGCAGGAAAGTAAATATCTTTTTTCCTTGTAGAAAACTTGCATTTTCTGCAAGAAGAAACATCTTTCCTTGTAGAAAATTTGCATTACCTGCAAGAAGAAAAAGCCTCCCCATTCTCTCCTATGAATTGGAGTTGTAGTGGGAATGGAGTACCATGAGGATGGAGCAACATTAGAAGCAAAAGTTAGGGGCAGCTCTGCTGCCCTGTTCCAGTGCTAGGAGTCAGCAAACGTCAGAAGTGGTAAAGCTTCATTTTCCCACACATCTGTCTCCCTCCATGTAAGATCAGCTAATGGATGCACTAAGTCCTTTGGCTGTGGAAGGCAGTATCTGGCACCACAAGAAGGCAGTTCCACCTATTTTGTCACTGTCTCAGTGCTGAATCATACACTCACTTCTATCATCTCAGTGCTGTCCTTTCTCCAGACTACTGGCCAATATTTGCCCAGGGAATATAGCTACAAAGTGGAATTGGTCCTTTCCTCTACCACCGCACAATCCAATAAAACCAGTGTGAGTCTGACTCAGTGACACACTTGGCTGGGAAACAGCAGTTAAAAACAAAGTGATCTTATCCCTGCTGCTGGGGCTTTGCTAGATGAGCCCGTACTGTTTGTTCCACAGTGCTCATGTATAGCTTGCTTTCTGAGCCGGGAAAGCTGAACTTAGCACTGTCCTTGATAGTGTCCAGTGCAATCCCCCTTGATAATATTTGCTAGTCTTAGTGATCTTACATTCATTGCAGAGAGAGCATGATGTATAGTGATTTAAACCACCATGCACACAGGAGACTAATTGCTCTATGAATTAGGGCACTGGAGTGCAATCTGAGAGAGCCGGATCCTTTTCGAGCCCTTAGTGCTTGTTACCTATATTGTACAGAGAAAGTGGCTTAGTGTCTTCTTTTGTCTCTGTCAAATGTGGATAATAATTTTCTGGCCCAAACTGGGAGCTAAGGAGGAGTTTGTTCTTGTTGAAGATGTGCTCAAATACTGTTGCAGCAAGAATCAGAGGAGTGCCAACAAAGAAGATTCCTCTGTGCAGACTTCAGCTAGTGTGGACTAAATGAGGCATAATGTTATACTGAAGGGTAAAAAATGGAAAAAAATCACAGTGACCTCACTCATGAAATACTGCTCATCTTGTGCTCTGATGGATGCAGTTGTACTGCAGGAAATAGAGGCTCACACAATAAAATAGGATTGCAATACACTTGTGCAAGGGGGCATGTAATGATCTGTCTTTTTAAGTAAGTATTTCCTGTTTATTTTCTCCTCAGCAACATTTGTTAATGTTCTTGTTTCTCTCCAAGTTGTGGAAAATATTTGACTGCAGGTGCTGAGTTTTTCAGCCAGCAGCAAAACCCCAAAATGAATGAAAACTTATCATCTAATGGGCAAGGAAATGCAGTAGAGGATGAAGTCTGGATAAAGAGGAAAAGGTGTAACTTTGCTCATTGATCCTAAATCTGTTTGAAAATGGATACCCCATATCAAGAGCAATTGCAATGCCCAGACCTATGTGACATTATTCTGTATGAAGAGTAGTCAGATTCCCATATTTCCTGCTGCTGGCTCTTCAGATTCCTTAGCGATACTTTTCATAAATATCTTGAAGAAAACCTTAACTATGATATCATCCTAATTATTTACAGTTAGGGTCATAAATTTATGGTGAGGTGGAATCACATGGACATAGGTACCCCAGTATAGGCTTTCATGTTTGGTGCTGGGTCTTCTAATCTGGAGGTGTGTAACTCAATCAGGGCAAGAGGTAAGCCCATTTTTATGTAGTCTCTGAAAACAGAAATAGGGCCCTAACAATAAAAATGTACTATGAGGGAGGAGAGAACTGAAACACAAAACCAGAACTGTATTTTTCTGAAGATTTGAGTGAAGTTGGTTTATTCATTGAAGTAATTCCTTTTTAAAGCACACAAAGGTACACAAAAAATGTAAGCAGTTAAGAAGAAAATAAGAATTATAACAGTATTTGTATTAGGAAGTACCAAAATGCAATTGATTCAGAGTCCTGTTGACATGTCAAAGCAGGGACTTGAGATGAACTGTGCTATTTCATCCTTTTACCCTCTCTGGTCAGGCCTACAACTCAGATCAATTTAGTACTTAGATTGGATTACTGTTTTTGCTCTCAGCCCATCTAAGGGTTTTGCAATTTTATCCATTTGTCTTCCTAACAATGTCCATTTCCCGATAATTATCTGTAGTTCTTTGAATGTAGTATATACCTCCAGATGGAGATGTTTTCTTAGAGTGAGTATTTCATACCACTTATAACCAAATTTTACTCTGTCTTACTCTATGCAGAAATGAGGTCAAATACAGCATTCTTCTTACATAGGTATTCATTGGTATGAATGAGAGTTTTAGATACACAGGTAGATCAGGAGCCTGACCTTGCAAAAATAAGAGCGTGAGTACAAAACATACACCCATTTGCAAAGCAGTTTAGGTGTTTGCTTCCTGATTCATTGGCAATACAGAAGAGTACCAGCTAGGTACTGGCTAAGGATTGCAAGTCCTATTACAAGCCCTATTTCTAAATTGCTGGAGTGGTCAATGAGTCTAAAATACTCTATAGAACATATTTACTTCTTTTCTTTGCCAGCTGCAAGTTTCCATGTGCTCAGTCTGCCAGTCAATATTGACTTCTTTTAAATTCTATTACTTCATTACAATACTTATAATATTGTATATTTGTTATATTTATTTTCATTCTTTAACTATGATTCTTGCTCTACCATGACCTTTTAGTCTGATCAAGCTTCTGCAGTTATTATTTTTTTGCTCAAAGGCAGTTGACCAAAGACAGACTTCTTTTTAAAAAAAAAAGTCAGACAGTTTATATTTTGTTTACAATTTTTTCACAAATATAAGAAAACTACAGCATTACCTTCTTCCTTTTGTACTTTTCTAAGTCAAAGCTGGAAAAATGGAGAAGAAAGAGGTGATAAAACATTAAAAAAAAAAATTTAAAATCATCCAGTTGCACAAACTAGTTGCAGACACATGCTTCAAAATTCTCAGTGAATACAACATTTTTGAATTAGCTCTGCTTTTCCTGTAATGCAGGAAAAAAGGCTTAGTGCCAGGTTATACTTGTATTTGAATTCAGTTCAAGATATTTACCCAGAAATCCAAACCAAGTGTGATTATTGATAGTCTCAGCATGTGTAGTGGAAGACAGCTGAGTGATAATAGTTTTGTATATATTATGGTATCTCATCAAGTAGTATGGTACCTCATCAAGTATTATATGTATTTCTGCATCATGCTACTTATCTCTGGCATGTCAAAAAAACATCTTGAGTGCTTTAGGATGTGAAGCGTGATGTGTGTATTTCCTCTTCAAAGAGCATGCTTTCCTCATTAACATGAGGAGTAGTTGCACATGCATGAGGAAGGAGTCTAGTGATCTAAGCCAGGTGGAGCTACACGGTTTAACAGATTAACACTTACTATATACTGTACCATTGACATTATCTATAGCAAAAAGATGGCCCTTCTCAGAGATGAACTGCACAGATGAGAAGAAAGCACCACAAACCAGTGTTAAAATTAATAGCTTTGATGCATTAAAATCTTGTCCCTTTGTAAATTAACAATTTAAATTATCTATGGAGGTAATATGAAATTCACCTGCAGCAAGAGATGTGAGGAAGGACTGAGTTCACTTACTTATCCATGTGCACTGAAACACCATAGACAACATGGCGTGTGCATTCCTGCCATGGGGATATTGCTCCAAATGCCTCAACAGTTCAATCAGTGCAGCGGGGATATTCATGCGTGTGACAAAATTCAGATCTGTCTTTCAGATCAGACCTCTGAGACTTTCGATATCTGTCATCACAGTGACTATTGCATACCCAAGATGCAAGAACATCACTGGAAACTTGGGCCCTTCATGCAGGAAGATGGCACTGCAGAGGGTTTTTCATCCTCAGTCAGATCAGTACGAGTGCCCTGAAAATCCCCATGATAATGTCATGGCAGATGTGCTGTTTTGGAGATCAACATGTGGCTTCTTGAAGCTTGAAGAGAGAGACAGCTGTGATCAATATGAATCCTATCTCTTCTGGAATATTACAGAGGTTACAAAGAATGTGTTGGCAGAGTATGAATCTGAGGGATGAAAAGTTTTAGGGAAGGGATCCCAGGTTTAGTTTGCTGTGTTAGTGCTGTCCATGAGACCCTTTCAGGAAAGCCCAGGGTATTGGCCCTGCGTTAGCTCTCAGCAGCAGGTGTGTAACCTCTGATTTTCCATTCACATACCATCACTTCTTTCACCCAAGCAATGACTGTCCACAACATACCCTCCCCCTACCTTACATTAGAATATCGGTTTCACTAGGGTGAAAATGGGGATCCAATATTTATGCTCCTATGTCTGTAAATTCCTGTGGCAAGTACTGTGAACAGAGCAGCAACAAAATGCTGCCACCAGCAGATCAGTGTTAGCTGCTTACCAGCTGACGGGGGAACTGCCCATGGGCAGCATTGCCTAAACCACAGTGCTGGTATGAAGATGAAGTGTGGAGGTGGCACCTGAGATAGTAGTTGGGAACCTTTGGTTTAAAGGGTAATGCATGGGATATATAGGCTACTGCTCCTGCTTAGCACTGACCCAGCATCATGAAAGTGTAGCTGCTCTGAAAAAGAGTGGCTAGTTTCATCTCTATTCCTTGTTCACTAGAATATAACATAATAGAACATCTCTGTCCATATTCCCTAATGTTATAGGGGTCAACAGCGCAGATATAACAGCTATAAAGCTTTCCTGTTTTGGCCTAGGTCTGAGAAACAGTACAGAGAGCAAAGGAAATCACTCCTGGTTGAGAAGGGGGAACAAATTCCTACGTTCCTCTTTTGCTATCTTATATATAGGGAAATGTAAATTTTGGTCTCTGGACCGATGACTTCTCAGGAGCTTATACTGATTAAAACAATGCTTACAGCAAAAAGAAATCCAGAAGTCTATAAACATTTATGTCTGAGTCAAAACCACAGACAGATGAGTATAAAACAAATAAACAAACAATAAAAAAGCCAAGTACAATGGCTGGCAAGTGAGGCAGACTGAATTCCATACTGCACACAACCCCACTACGAGGCTTTTGCAGTAGGAAAAGGTGATGCAACAGAAGACTTCTGGAGAGAAACCCAAAGGAGGAAGAGGCCTTCTTGCTTTCTGTGTGCACAAAAACCTCTAGTTTGTGCCATTTCCACCTTCTCCAGATGGGAGAGAAGCTCTCCTGTGCCAAAGGTCCAAACAAAACAGGGCTGTTGGTGCAGAGGGTAAGTGCTGTTTCCAGGGTGCTTTCCCTGTTTTGCTGCAGGACTGAAATATTCTGTGTTTTACCTGATACAAATAAACCTCTTTTAAAGGTACTTTGGTCACAGGAAAGGAGCCAGCAGAACAGTTACTATTGACTTGCTACAGATCTTCCCCACTCATTTTTCTCTGATCAAGGCAACATCCAGCTTTCTCTCCTCTTCCACTGAAAGAAGAGACTGGAAGGGCTGCAGCTTGCTCAAGTGGCTGTAAATTTCATTGACTCAAAGTCTTTAATGTTGTACTCTATCTGCATATAAACCTTAAAAGGACTACAGCTAACTTTCAATGTTCAGGGACAGGCCAGGGACACAGCAACACAGCCCTGAGGCAGGCACTTCCAGTGGACATTTAAAGTCTATTAATGACTTAGGGTGTTCAGAAACAGGAATAAAATTTCATGGTTTTGTGTAAGTGGCTGGTTTTTCCTTCCTGAAGACACAAAACAATTGTCATAATTACTCCACATTAGCTAGGACTGGACAAAATCTGTCTTAAGAGGTATATTCAAAACTGGTCTACGTAACATGATGTATGTGTCAGGAGATTTCTGTAAATTTAATTTTTAAAAAAGAAAGATTATTCCTAATACTTACAGGCTGTATAGAGGTAGGAAAAATTAAATCTTCTTTAGGAAAAAAGAAATGATCATAACAATATTAAAAAAACGAATGTCCTGTGTGACCAACCCAGTGTAAAGTCACCCACACAATGTATCTATCTCATATAGATGATTTGTTGTTATACCTAGTTACACATATACAAAACATATTTCGAATATTCCATACAGTTTGAAATAGAAGCACATTTCAAAATATCCTAGATACAGATTGTTTCTCAGACATTTTCTGAACAATAGAGCAGTACTAATCAGCCTAGCTCAAAAGATGCGTATTTAAAAGCTGCTGTGGATCTCACGTTGTGATTAGAAAGGAATTCCCATCCCCTGAATCTTCATTAGTCACGGCAGTTGGAGACTCTCACACCGTATGCAAGCTTGTGTTACAGAGACATTTCCTTCAACCTAAATAGAAGATTCAGAAAGAAGAAAAGGAAGAGGCTCTATGTTTCCTTGTTAAGAAATACCCAACATATAGGAAAGATCTCAGACACCACATTGGTCTTGCATTCTTTAGGCCCTGTTCCCAACTCCCTCACTTGTGAATGTTTTCAGAGAAGTACTATGGTAGCCTAAAACTTCTGCAAGAAGAGAAATGAGCAACTATAAACCCAAAAGCCATTCACTGGAATGCACCGAAAGTCAAGGAGCCAAGGGATGTGTGTCCAGGAAGATTGATGGGCTGAGGAAAGTAGGACTGGATGCAGACATACCAAAACCACATCGGAAGAAGAGGAAACTGAGCAGCTGTGTGGGCAGTCCTTGTCACAGATCTGCCATACCTGCCACAACAAGCAGTCCTGCCAAGACAGGCTGCAAATGCATGTCTTCCCCTCCTCCTAAACACAAGCTGAAGGATATCTGACAAATCCCCTCTATGCATAAAGGAACAAAGCATCCTTCACTGTGAGCTAAACGATACAGAGAGAGGCCCCAGAAGAATGGTGGTTGAAGACAGACTAGTATTTGGACATGTATAATTGAATGACGTACGGATGTTAGTCACATCATGTCTTGAAGTCATATGATATTATACTGTCCAACTACCCCATTTTTACCTGGAGGCCCCTTGAGTCTGCTCTCGTCATTCAGCAAGTCTCTGCTTTTGTGCTTCTTTTACAGTCCATTTCTTCCCCCTCATTGCTTCTTTTCAGAAATGGGGGAGGGAGGGGCAAGAAAGCATATCTGGAAAATGCATTTGCATTCACTTATCAATCAAATCTGAGCAGGAAGCCTTCAGGAAGAGGGGCAGACTGGAAGGTGAGGATCACCTCTTATGTATCACAGGTCAAATTTCATACAGAACAGAGAGATAAAGGCTGCATCTTCTCCATTGTAGTTATGTTTCATGGTGGTAAATGCAGAGAAAAAAAGTTCAGGCTGGCTTGGAAAGCTCAGTCACACTCCTCTACAGAAAGAATCGCTGAGAAAGGGACATTGTGACAAAGTGAATACCCATTCTTCATAACTTTTAGCGTCACAAAAGCAGGATAGCCATGCTGAAGATCTCAACTCAACAATCAGAGTCCTTCAGATACTATTAAGCCACACTTTTGCAAGGGACAGAAAGCATGACAGCAACTCCCTATTACATCTGCCATTTGTGCTTTCTGGCCTGCCCTCATGCTCATCATTGTACATTTTATCCAAGTAAGGAAGATGGAAGAAGTCAAGACCAAATGGTTGATTCGCTGCTTCTGGATGCACAGATTTTTGCTCAAGAGTTGAAAGAACTGAGTATAAAGAATACAGCAGATTTCTTCTGTTTCCCTGTTGTACCCCAGTCTTATTTCATTCTCATCTCCAGGATGGCCTGGAAGTTTCCTGGATGTCCTCTCAGAGAAGAACCTTCATTCATGAGAACAGGGTGTTCAGAAACAGAAAAACAAAAGCCTACCCTATTCAAGTTTAGAAGAGGCTGTTTTAGATCCTGTTAGAGCAGGATTCTATCTCAAAAACTGGAATTACATGAGCAGAATAACAAGGTGGTTCTCCTCGGACTATGAGGAAGGAAACATGCTGCAGTTAGTTCAAAATAACATCTCAGGCCTGAATTTCTTTAAACCTTGTCCATGTAGTTCTTCCATCAGTAAATTAAGCCTTTTCTTATCACTTTACCCCTCCTGGTAACGGTTTACATGCAGCATACAACATTATTGATAAAAAAATGGAACAGTTCCTGGAATAAACATTTTCAGTGCATTCTGTCCTGAAAACCACTAAGTATTTATTACCCTTACATTCAGCAGGGAGGAATCAAGTTGCAAAAGAATGAGCTGTTCATGCAATGCTTCTCCGTAACATTTTATTGACTAGAATGGAATTCCTCATTTTTCCTTCTCCCTTCCTCATCACTCAACACAGCTTCTTAGGAGCCAAATCACTCAATCCAGCAAACTCATACCATCCCTAACACCTTCTCCTTTCTCTTCACACACTTAAACCTTCACTTCCTTATCACTTAGTGGGAACAATTTTTTACATTTTCCTCTAGGTTTTGAGAGTGATAAAACAAACTCGCCGTCGTGTTTTGTTCCTACAGACTCTTAAATCTTCCAAGTCTTTTCCTTTCATATACTGATTTTATATTCTGGATTTACAAGCATTTTATCTTAGCTCTCCCATTACCATCATATATTATGATGCACAGACTCAAGGAGACCTTCACTGGCTTCATTGCAGCTCTGTAGCTGTTTGTATTTACTATTGATGAAGTCAGATTTCAGGATCAGAGACTTCAAACACAGTTGGGGCAGAAAGCTGTATAGTGGTTTCCATGGAAGATTTTTTTACCATCTCCTTGCTTCTCTAGGAGCAAAAGATGGATGTACAACTGAAATACAAATTCGCTGCATTTCAGGAAAGCCCTGAGAGTGCAGCTTGTGCCTTCCTGAGTAATTAGGAGATAAGACAGTCTTGTAATGTCTGCTGAACAACTGATGACTATCAATCAGACTTGTTAAGATGATTTTTATCTTTGTTTCCAGGACTATCATACTAAATAAACTGTTTCAGTTGTGATGAAGAGAGAAAGGGGAAGAAAGAGAATGGTGGGGTGAGTAAAATAAGATTTTTTCACTGACAATTTGTTCGCTGCTCCTAACTTTCTAAGACCTAAATGAAGATGAAAAGTGTTCTCATTAAGAGTTAGTATGAGTGGCTTTCTTGGCAGAACTAAAGAAAAGTATTATATGCTGACCAATGAGATATCTATAGATATTAGTCAAATAATAATAAATTTCACTAGCCAAAATAGTAATAGATGTGGACAGAAAGAGCAAGCCATGCTTTTGAACATCATTCTTTTCAGCTGAGACCATACTGTCCTTCATCTTATAGATGGTCAATGAATCTAATTTGGGAGTAACAATGACTACAAAGTAAGTGTAAATTCATGAGAAAAGAAATATAAAACAATGAATTTACATTTTCATATAAGGAAAAATTCACAAGATTGAATTTTACACACTATGAATCTGACACAAGAAACAAAGTCAGGAGCTGGTTTTAAATTGCATGTGACTACAGTAAAAGAAAACCAGTCTTAACTGTGCTGTTATCTGTATCTCCAGCATAGTGGCGCCTGTTATCATTCTTATAAGGTAGTGTCTGGAAACCTTTAGAAACCTGTTTTTCAGGTGCATGCAATCCTGCTGTTAAACTGAATCAGAGCCCACAATAGATTTAACACATTTTCATTTGTGAGAAATACACACCCTGATTTTTTTCATTTTATTATGGGAGCATGAAATGTCATGGAATCTTATTGGTTTAGAAATATTATTTTTCAGGTTCATAATTACCACTCCCTATTTTTTGAAGCAAAACTTCATAGGATCCCATTTTTAAAAGTTATACCACACCTGCAAATCCATTGACTTGAAGAGAAGTTAGGAAGACTCAGCCTAGGAGGGAAGAGGATAACACAAGGTTATGAAACTGAATTCTATTGAAAATCTTCATGAATGATAAGGGCGATGCACTGAATCTCAGATCTAATTGCTTATGAAAATCTGAATCAGAACTATAGCTTGTAGCACCCAAACCATAATTTCTAATAACAAATGTAACAAAACACTAAATTCACAAATAGCAGAGGAACTTTGTCTTTGTATCCATCACTAAGTTTTGCATCCATCACTGCGATCTCTTATCAAAGACCCATGGTAATAGACTCTCCCTAAGGGATCAGTAGAAACATATAATGGTCTTTGCTAATAGCCTTGTATAACAAATGTTCTGTATTTTTACTTTACAGGGAAGTTCCATGAAATGTTCACTCTTTCTTCTTTATTCCCAACCTCTCACTCCGCCCTTCCTGGCCTACCCACAAACATATCTTGCACTCGTCTTGCATAATGCCAGCAAAATATTACATGCATTATTCCTGATTGCTAATTCTTCCCAAGAAACTTTGGAGTAATCGGAGTCAGGAGGCTTTTGAGACCAGTCTACATCTGAGTCAATTTTACCAAGCATATTGCAGGAATCATACAAGCAGTTTAATAATGGGACAAATAGGGAGGTAACTCACGAGTAGATTACATGCGCTTGCACATTTGAACAGCTAGAAGCTTTAGCTAGTGTTTTTAACTGTTTTCAAGCCAATTCAAAAGTGCTGAAGGGCAGACCTCATGACTCGTACTGCTGTTAAAAACAGCGAGTCTCTGAACTCAGTATTTCGCTTCTTCGGGTTACTTAGATGACCAAGGTGCAGATCTAATTACATTCTTACGAATGACACCAAGAATCTGTGAAAAGAAATTCATTTCATGGCATGTGACATTGTGTCAGTGAAGTGAAAGGCATTTTTAACTGGGGCATAGCAAAGACAAAGAGCCAGCTGGTGATATGCTTTTCATTGGTGCGAGTGGAATGTCACATGCTCTGAAATGCTGAAGCCCTAATAAAAAAAAAGTAATTCAATACCAGAATTTATAATGGAAAAAGTCACAGTAAGACCTGAAAATTAGATTTTGAACTTACAGTAGACACAGGTTTTCTTTTTTACATGTATTTTCAGGTTAAACTTCAGGAGGGTGTTAATTTCTCAATAATGAAATCACCCAGCAGAGCCAAGAATGACAGATCTGTTACCATCTCTACCAATGCTATTCATCTGGTCTTCTAACTTTGGCTCCTTAGCCTCTGTGTATTACCTTTTCTTCATATGCTTTTTAATAACTGGCCAAAGCTCTTAAGTGACCTAAAAAATATTTTGGGTTGTACAGGAGTTTTCAGAAAGAAATACTCCCCCTTCTCCAGTAGAAAATCCAGACTGGATCGGAAAGAGTCAATTATCTGAATTCAGATACCTACTCCATAAATAGTATAGATAAAGCATTCAGTCAGCTGTAGTGATAATTATACTCTCTGGACTCTTACTTGTCCATGACAAGTCCATGCACATTAATATACAATTCTATTTCTCATAAACTGCAAAAAAAAAGAGATTTATGCCTCTACTCATTTGCAGCAGGGAGAAGTTGGTTTTATCAGATGTAGAGATCTCCAGCTCATTACTGCAAAAACCCAGAAGAACATCTATCATCCTTTACACAAACACATTGCAAAAATCAGTATGAAATACACTACCACATTCTAATTCTCAGGCCCTGCTTAATACCACCTGAGCAAGTAAGACACTGCCTTTGAATTATTTCTTTATCCTAGCTGCCTTTGTATATGTTCCATGTGATACTAAAGTCAACAACTTTTATTTTCATCAGCAGACAGAAAATTTAAAAATTCATAAGTTCAGTTCTAAAGGTTTGTTCTCGGACAGGAAGAATCAAGGAAACGAAGAGAAAAAGTCTGAACAAGAAAACTTTCAGTAGAACTTTTTCATTTGGATTCCAGCAGTGCCTTTTTCTTCCCAGATCATGCTGATTCTATGAATCTATATCTATGTATATAACATGAATCTATCTATCTACCTATCTATCTATCTATCTATCTATCTATCTATATTTTTTCTTTGAAATACCTTGATCACAGGGGCCTTGGATCAGAAAGGAGGATGACATAAAAACTGAACCTAAGTGTATCCCACTTGCCTGGTACTTTCCCAGCAGAATATTTTCCTGGTCCTAAGACTCCTTGCTCAGGTATTTCTTGGGTTCACAAGACCTTATACTCTGGAACAACAGGGAGATTAGTTCACCAGTAGCAAAGTAATCATGGTGTTTGCTGTGTTATTAAAATGTAGATCAGTAATTACTTTTATCTCATCAGTAGTGTGACATACCATCAATTATTCTGTTGTTGTCATAGATTTGCAACTGCATCACCAGAAGCAGATCAAACCTAACTTATAACTCAACTGTAATTTCCTAACATTTAAATTAGAAATTCAAGGTAAGAACACATGGTTTTGTGCTATATGCTAATTGAAAAGTGCATGAAAATTTGACCTACTTTTCTGAGCCAGGGGTGATTTTGTGATGGACAAGTACAGACCAGCATACCAGAATTTGTTCCATCTGTCAGCTGAGTTACAATTCTATCACCCTATATATTAGTCCTTTCAGCATTTCTGGAACTTCTTGCCAAAATTCGCCTGTTTTTTGCATTCAGCAGTTATTCAAACCAATGTAAAGACAAATTAATGTGAAAAAATAGCAAGTCAGGTGAATCTATTTGGCAACCTTGCTAAACCTCGATAAGGCATTTGATTGCAAGGAGCATACTCAATCTTTTATGGTATTCTGTATCTGTAGCCTAAAGGAATATTTAGCTTTATCTTTTGATGTGCCTTCTTTAGGCAATAAATACACAAAGGGTGATGTTTTAAGTTAACATTTACCTCATGATATTTATTGCTAGCCATAGTTATCTACATATCTTCAGCAAAGTTGCCCCTCCAGATAAGGTACATTTTTAAACAAAGTATTTATTATTTGTATTATTTTCTCCAATCCTTCAATTCAACTTAAAAGTTAGAGAAATTATATCTGAGCTGAATCATTTCACAAATCTACAAAGGAAAATGAGAGAAAGAATAAGAATCTGAAGATACATTATATCAGCATGTTTGGGTTTAACTAATTAATTTGTTTAGTTCTAATCCTCGAGCTTGCAGCTAACCTGAATCTTCAAGAGAAACCAAATGAATCTTTATTGCATCTTTCAATGCTGAGCCTAACCATTTGTTAGTTAAAACCAAAATAGCTGCAGATTCTGTTTAACAGTCTTCCCCCAACACCATCATCTAAAATTTGTGATCCATTAAGTTCTGTAAGGTTTTTCTACAAAGGATACGTATGTGAGCTAAATTTCCTTACAGCTGAGTGAGGGGGGCATTTGGAAGTCCATTCCCCCACCATAGTACAGCTGCTGCACAATCTCAGCCAGAGCTTACAACTTCACAATTGTTGCATGCAGCCACGGCACAGAGCATCACTTGTGGAGTGGAAAACTGGGATGAACATGACACATGGCTCCAGTACTGCCTTTTTTGGAAGTGACATGTGGGCTCATATTCAGCACATCTTTCTGAGTTTGCTTAAAAATGTTCCATATGACTCAGTCTTCCATTTGAATATTAATCCCAATTTCCAACCATTTCATCTCCTGAGCATGACGATAAATATCAATTTCTAAACGCAGCCATGGATACTTGCAAAAATAGGCTTCATAAAATGAAACAGCTGTTATAACTTTAAAGATAAGTCATTAATCTCTTGCCTCCAAAATAACAACAGTCTCCCTATGGTGTTTAGCATATCTGATAAAGAAAAGAGTCAAGCACTAGGTCCAGGAGCTGGAATGTGTAAGCAATCTTCATCCCATCTGTGGATGCATGCCATACATGGGTTGACCAAAGTTACAGATGTTATTGACTTGCTACCTAAATTGCTCTCCTTCTGAAGCTGATGATTATGGGATGTAGAGCTGAATGTTGAGAAAGTCCAGATTGTCTAATGGCAATTTCCTGCTGTGCCTTTGACACCGCTTGACTCTAAGTCAACAAAAGGTTCCTTCTATATAGCGAATGTCTACATTTTCATTTGACAATGCTAATTGAACACTTCCTCCTCAAAATTTGAACACTGACATAGAAGATGTAATTGTGTGTTGACTTCCAATAGTGAAGAGTTAATTAGCATGCGGTAGTTCAGGGCAGGATCAAGTTTCATGTGCACAAAAGCTGAAACAACCTTTTTCAACATCCTATTCATTTAACATTAATTTCAGAAAATAACGAGAGGCCATGCAATAGACCAAGGTGTTATTGTCTTTCAGGTCAGGTTTGTTTGCTGAGAAAGAAAGGTCTAATTTGAGTTGATCAGCTAAAACAGTGTCAGCTGTGTTTATTAGTAAATGATGCAAGCATCTAGACAACGAACTCATACATACTCTGACTAGACTGTTTCCACAATACTGGTTGGAAATAAGAAACCCTTTATTAGAAAGGATCACAGAATGAAAAGAGAAGGAAAAAATAATCAAGCCATGAAGGTAGCTGATGGTAGAAAACACACATAACATATTCTTTCCATGTGCAAATTAGTTCAGTGCTTAAACAACACTGGCCTTGGTGTATTCCTTGTGTTTAGTTATATGCTAAACCTGCTACACCCTTCAAAAGCCACAGTTTTCCCTGGACAGGGAATTCTTTCTGTGCCAAACCATGCGGTGGTTTTATGCTGTGAACAAATGAGAACTGGCGAGGTCAACAGCTCATTTTGGGTTATGATCTAAGACAGTATGAATGGTGTTCTCTAGAGATGCATAGCTGATGCCAGTGCCATCGCACTGTGTGTTAAAGTCTTTTAATGAGTAGCTGTGACTAGCGTCAGTGGAAAATGAATGCTCATCAAGCTAGAAGGTAGAAATGAAAGGATAACTCTTTCCTCCTAATCATCACAATTAATATTTTAAATAAAAGTTTAAGTACAGCAGAACTCCCTCCTTAGGGCAATTAAAGCTCTCAAGTACTGGCCATATTAGAGACCAAGTTCCAAGGAGGACACATTTTTCTAAATCCTTCTTGTTAATGAAAGAGCTTCAGGCTTTGTGCATAGTTTTTGTCATGTTGGAAGCAGAATTTAAATTCATGTTTGCTGCTTTTAGCCATTTTCTTTGTGTTCATAATCCACAAATGTAGGCCTTTTTTTTCCTCTCTTCTCCCCTGCCCCAGTTATTCCAGTTAAATAATGTTAGTCAAGCAGAGAAAGAAAAAAAACCAAAACAAATTTTAAAAAATCTCTTAAAAATCTCCAGCAATGGGATGAAAAATGCCAGTTACTCCATTCAATATCCTTCCTCTGGTTCTTTTAGATTTGCGTAGACCAGTGTAAGTTACTACAGATAAAAGTGCCACCAAAGTCAGATTGCATCTCAGCAATGAAACCCCAGTCACACTGGATAGAATTAGCTGGGTGAGTTTCAAAAACCAATTTGTTATATATAGTGAGTTTTGGTCACTCCAAAAGTATGGCCAAATTTAGCAAAAAGTTAATAAGATCATAACCTCTATGTGTTAACTATTAATTTTGACATCTCTAGAGCAAGTGGTTCCCTATAACTGAATGGTTAGGGTAACCTGAAATGGGGGTTAGACTAAAAATCCTGTCTATCTGACGTATAGAGGGGGATTGAACTGAGGAAGGGAAAGAACTCTGTAATCTCATAGTTTAGACAGCCAGATCCTAATTTCTTGCTATCTTGAGGACTCAAGTATTTTGAAGAGTAGACCAGGTTATACAGGAGATATCAACATTAAGGAGTCATAGCCTGAAGAATTTACAGAAGAATATTCTCAAACTAAGGTCAGTGGTAAGAAATAAGGTTCTAAATCCCTTGTTCTGTTTCAAGCATTTAGTATTTGACTCAAGACATTTCAAATCCTAGATAACTCCGGGCTATTCAGCAAAAGAACATGTTGTAGCATCATTTCTTCTCTCCTAGGTCTGGAATCAGCCTTTTGCACATACTGTTAATACCCACGGGGAAAAACACAGGGGGAGGAAAAGCTTAAAGAAAATTGGTATCAGGTCATTCTTTAAGCTTTTTTTGTTCAGGCACTGAAATTAAAAAACAAACTGGAAAAGAAACCTGACAGTAACTGACACTCCAATAAGGAAAGTTATTTTGATCCCCCAGGAGACACTGAAAGCAAGGTATGGACAAGTGTAATAGCTACAACTTCAGAAAAAGCTGAAAAGCTAGAAGCTAGATTAATTAAGGCAAGAGATAACACAGGTGTGGGGCTGGTTAACATCAGAACAACAAAAGTTTGGAGAAAGAAAGAAATTTGACAATATTGAAGAAGGAGATGATAGGAATTAATGGAAGACTGGAAGCGTGGGAGACAAGAAGTCCAACTCAAATTACTTCAAGAATGTGAACATGGAGAAGTGAAGCTTCCAACAGTTCTGGGGAAAAGCTAGCAGAAGCGATACCAAGAAGAATTGGTACTGATATCTCTTTGGAAACATTGAACTCCTAACTGGCACTACAATGTCAAATAGGAGATATCAGAACAATATCTTCATATTGATGATCCGATCTGGAACTGCTGAGGTAAAAGGGTAAATACAAGTAATCCACTTTAAGACAGTCATTCATATCCTGAGGTCATTAAAGGAAGAGGTAAGCAAAGCAAGAGAAAAAGGAAGGGACTATACAGGATTTTGAGGAAGTAGAAAGAGAAGGCAAGGTTGGATAAACAATGATCAGATTAGGTAGAAAGAAAAAATATAAACAAAAATAGGGCAAGGGGAAGGTTGATGTGTGGCTGTGTCAGAGACTGCAGTGAGGCAGGAAATAGTTTATTTATAAACCATGAGAAATAAATATGCAGAATATTGCTTAGGCAGTTTGGGCAAAGCAGAGAGAATGAAATCTAGCTGGCAATAAATAAGAGTCATCTGAAAGAGGGAAAATGTGATTGCTGAGGTCAGATTCACGGTTTTGGAGCTGGGTGATTAAATGTCCTTCTAGGTTTAACTTTCTGGGTTAGGTGTTGGAGATGTAGCTACGACAGCAAGAATACTTTGAATGAAAGACATGAGTGCAAAGGTAACATTCAATATGGACAGGTTATTAAATACAAAGCCAAGAGAATAAGGAAAGGGCCAGACTCACTCTCTCTTTGAATGTTTAAAATGTAAACCTCATTATTTCATTATAGTCCATGTCTGGTCCTTGATAGCCCAAGCCAGAAAACAACGCTACCTTTTAATTGCTCCTATGCACAGAAAGATTTTCCTTGAATCCCTGCTCACAGGGGCAAAGTCAACAAAAATGCTCCTGTGCTGTTCTCCACTACTTTTTTTGTCAGGCAATTACTGTGAAAGGGGTAATATGATAGAAAGGACAAAACAACTACTGTGTCTCTGGCTTGAAGAGAACTGTAACTTCAGCTCCTTTAGCTGCTTAAAACATTTCTTAGGCACCCATGCTGTGAGTCAGCCTTGAGCTGGCTGTGCTGACAACTCTGGACATTTTCAATGCAGTACAACAGTAGGAGTTTTTCAAAGCCACAACCAGGATTTCTTTATTTAGTTTTGTTTACTCCTGCTACCATGTTTTGGATTAGTTTTGATGTCAGAGTAATTTCATGCACTAAACCTGCAATATATTGAACAGTGAAGTGAGGTAACAGCTGTGTTGTATGGTTAACCAGAAATGTAAACCCATTACATTTCTGTTGATGTTAATGTTTTTGGACAGCAAGTTTCCTTTGAAGACTGTGAATATCCATGAAACATGCTTATTTCTTTCCTAAACACTGTCCCCTATTCCCCCCTTCTCTCTGCATCTACTTCTTTAGAAAAAGGCTCCAGATAGCTCTGATCAGTGCCAAAGCCCTGAGGAACTTAATTTGGACAAGGATTTAAGCCTATACCTCAACTCCTACACTAACACTAGCTCCTTATCAAGCAAATTATTAAACTTCCATTCCAAATATGAAATTCCATGTGGACTCTAAAACAAACTCTCATTTTAGGGTTTTATCCAGCAATATTTGACAGTGTTTTTCTCATTTACTTAGTAACAAGTGATCTAAAACTCCTACGACTTGGAAATTTGGGCCAATTTCCATTCAGCACCTATTCAACACCCACTTGAGCACTTTCAATAGGTGAGACACTTGTTTTCAAACTCCTCTTCAAATAGAAGCTTTCCAGAATATACCCCTCACCTCAGTGTGTAAAAGGAGCTCTGTAATTATTACCAGTCGACTGACGGGTATCCTTCAATTGCTTCCTTTGAACTCTCCTCTGCCAACAAACTACTTGACAACTACTAGAAAGCCTTGGTGAGCTGTGAGGATTGCTATGGCAGTTGACTGAGCCTGCTGAAGGTCTTTCAACCCTTTAAAAAAAGCTGAATGATGCTGCCTTGAGGATGAGAGCTAAGAGGATGAGAGGCACAACCAAGGAGGCAAGAACCAGGGAGTGTTTGCGGAAGACACTCCTGAAGAGTGCTTCTTCCCAGGGGGTTGGGAGGGCCATAGCTGTAATCACTGGTGATTCGGGGAGAGGCTGTTTTCCCTGCTAATCAGTAATCACAGCCCTCGTACCCCTATCTTTCCCCTGGGAGCAACAACAAACTTTGCTTTCTCAAGTTGGGCAGAGAGGTCGTGGCCTTCTTGGTGCCCCCAGCACCTTCTTCTGCTCTGCACAGCTGCCTGCTGGCTGCGCCTGGAGTCACTGCTGGAGGGGCACCGGAGCAAAGCTCTCCTCATCATTACAACGGCAACCACCACACTGCAAACCAGGGTTTAAATGCTAAGGCGATGCCATAAACGCAGACATATTTTGTGAAGCTTTTTCACATATTCTATCAACCTCCAAGTTCCCTGGATATTTCTGATGTTTTAAAAACAAATAGTGAATAGCTATCCAAGGAGTCCTGCGCTGTGCACTGAGGGGTGTCAGAAATACTGACTAGCTTTAGCTAGCTGGTGTTCATTGCAACAGAGCAGAGGTACTGCTGTTTGTTTTTAAATATTAGAGGAGACACTTTGACTATCATCTCACCAGATAAACATTTGGCCTTGTTTTGTACCGATAGAAGAGTTTCCTTGATGCAAAACCAGATTATGTAGCAGCACTCAAAGGCCCAGGAGGTGATAATGATTTAAAGTATCTGCCATAAACAATCACTTAGCCACAGCCAGGGGCAAGGGAGAAGAAAACATCAGCAAAGTGAGAAGTGTCAGATTCCATCCTGGCAGGGGGTGGGAAAGCGATAACATCCTCTAGGCCACAGTGTCTGCCCATAAACACTCCCTTTGAATTGGTCAAGTAAGCACAGAATCGTGCTGTCCACCTTTGGCATGGCTTCAATAAATCAGAACTACAGAAAGATGCTTGACAGGCTTTTAAAGTCGATGGGGAGCACTATGATGAGGGAGAAGATGTTTTCCCCAAACTGTAAAATTTGGACTTTCCAAAAAAGATAAACAAACAGATCAAAGAGCCCCTTTCATAGATTGGGATGAAAAATAAAAATCTCCAACTTTTAGTAGCAGTAACTAAATACAAGGTAGGACACTAAAAATGTTCTGAAACTCTCAGAAGTACGTATTTTGATTACAATGCTAATTTTTCACCTTCTGTTTTACTTAAAAGCTGAATTTCTAGCCCAGAAGATATTTGTTCTAAAAGCCAACTCTTTTTCTTTCTTGGTTTTTTTTTTTTTTTCTTTTTTCATTTACAGGACATTAAAAGAAAATTTTATGAGAGCTATTTCCCCAAATACACATTTGGGCACATTTATGAAAAATTACATTTTCCCTTTATGTGTTCTCCGTTTGTAAGAAAAGACCAAAACTGTCCATGAAAAGTCCTTGACCAGATTCACTGCCCCTCTGTGCAGAGAGCTGCCACAGTAATGCCCTGGCTCTGGCTGGCTCCTGCAGTATGGATAGATGACTCAATGATCCACAGGACACACGAGGCCAGACAGGGACGTACAATCATACAGCAGCTAATTCTGCACTGATGTCAGCAGCAGGAGCAGAGGTGAGAGCTGACCTCCTGGCACAAAGTTAGTCAGTTACATTTTTTGGAACAAGCTTAAACTAGCAAAGTGACCAGCACAGTGAGTAAACCAGAAACACAGACTGTATCTGTGTTTTGCCTCATATGGTTGCAGCGCTTTTGATCATGTATTAAGAGTGTTATAAATAGATTTATTGTCTCATGAATGCATAGGCCATGTCCTTTGAACGAAACACCTTTGCCTGCCCCAGTTGTAGAAAAAATAGAATGAAATATGTTTATTATGCCATCTGATTGTAACTATATTTCAGTTATTTACGACTGGACTAAACATGTTTGATGGGAAACATTCTGTAGAAATTTAATTTCTCAGGCAGATGAATGAGAATCGATAGATTTAATGCAGCTTTGAGGTTCTTCTCCACTGAAAAGAGGAAAAAGAAAGTGCTCCCAAGTAAATTAATAGGCAGGAAGTTACTGTAGATATATCTACTTTGATTATCAATGCAGAAGACTAGCATGAAAGCTAGACGGGATTGTCTCTTTATGCAGGGATTCCTGTACATAGAGATTTCCCCAGGACTCATTGCAGCTTATTCAATAATTGCATAGCTATAAATTTCCTGTCTGCCTTCTGCAAAGAATCATATGGCTGCAGGCCTATAGGAAGAAACCCAAAACTGCACCGCACCTGCCCTGGTTTTACCCATAAGTAGCTGTAGATGGTTTAGATAGATAGTGACAAATCAGTTCCTCTCTTTTACTAACAAGATTTATAGGGAAAGGGCTAGGCTCAGTAAAAGGCTTCATTGTCTGCAAGTTAAATGCAAAAGTGCTTAGCTTTTAGACATCTTGAGCTCCTGGAGCGGAAATCAGAACTATGTCTCAGTACAGCAGAAATTAAGTTTTCCAACAGAAAGTTTGGTGAGAAAGAAGTACCTCGAAAAACATAGTATGCCAGGTGGGTCATTTATAACTACCTTATAGAAACTGAAGCAGAGGGTTGTCTCCAGAGAAGTCTGATACTTGATTTAAGGCTGCAAGCAGTCACCTTCTACTTTTTGGCAGTCCAAAGCTCAGGACCTTCTCCTGAGAATAGGTGTCTATCATGTTAGCTCAGAAGACTGAGCATGGCTGCAATCTTGCCTACCCAGCAAGAGAGTTACCTTTGAATATGAAAGTTAAAGCAAACTTCAAAAGCTGATAGGAAGGTAATGATTCCAAGAAAAGTCCTAAAGGTCCCACAACCCCAGTATGTGCTAAGTTGAAGGGTGTCAAGGATGATTTAATGAGAGTAACGTGAACAGCAGTATCATCTCGTTCGTCTGCTCCTGTATTTTTATGTTATCCAGCAGTACTGTCATCATCAAGGAGCCCCTGTTGCTAGTAAGGTGTCGCAAATACATCATGGAGATCTCATGTGAACAGCTCAAGATTCTGAGGTTGGTCACCCCTCTATTTCTGTAAGAAGTCAACAGGAGGTGTTATTGTTACCGGAGCTAACACAGCTGTCCTGGGTGATGGAGTGAGTTTTGTCTGTGTGTGTTAAATACACTTTGAGAAGTAAGCCTTTCAGAGGAGGCTGTATGCATAGCTGCAAGATGATGCTTTGTCTTGGGAAGAAGCACTATAAGGTGTGAGGTTTGGGTGGTTTGGGTGGCTTAGGGTGTGAATGGCCTGCATATGAGAATCTTTAAACTCTATAAACAAGCAAAGGGGGTTTTAGATAGTTCAAGGTGCCTGTATCATTCTCCAAGTACCTTAAGTACTTAGATCTAGCTTTGAAGCTGTATGATGCTTATGGTAGAAAACCCTCCAGTGCTTGGTATTTTATTTTGTGGCATTAATACTGTTTTGGTGTCAACAAGAGCCTTGATCCCAATTATCCATTACTGTGACTGCATGAAGCACTGCTAAACCTCTGTTGTATGTATTTACATGTCCTGCAATACTTTAAAAGGCTAGCACTTTAGAGCAACAGCATAACACTCTGATCCTTAAAGTAACTGTTATTTAGTGTCATGTACATTAATAGCAAGCTTGTCTCTTTTCATGGTCCTCTCTTCTCTCATCCTTTCTAAGGAATTTTTGCTAGACACATTCCAGTTCTGCTTTCAGAAAAGGCATTGTCCAAAACTAATGGAGAAACTCATGCAAGGGCAGTCCAGTGAATTAAGTATCAAATATTGATGTTTTTCTTATCAGAAGAAGAGAAAACAGCTTGATTTTAAAAAAATCCATGGTGCATATTCTTCAGAAACTGGTTTGTTGTGTCAGGTCACACAGCAGTACAATCACATCTCATCTTCTGATAAAGTCACAGATTCATCTCCTTTAACGTCAGCTGTCTAAAGGTTAAGCATCTGGCCTCAGATCATCATCTGGGCTCCCCAGTAGTCTGTGATGAAAGACAGACTTCCCCTTCATCCCTCATATACATCTGTTCTTGGAGAAGATGAATTGTCCTTTGTAGGTGCTTGCCTCTTCATAAACTACAGAGTACTGGCATGACTGGCTTAGTCTCAATGCCTAGTCCTTAGATAGCCGAAATGAGGTGAGAGGTATCTCACCTCCACACATCGGACATGATTTTCTACTTCTGTTTCTGTTCTTTCAACCTTTGGTAAGCCCTGTCAAGAATTTTTATTCCTCTCTGAGTGCCCATTGAAAACACAGGGATAAACATTTGTCTTGTTGGGATATTGTGCACATCAGTTGGACAATCCTGATCCAAGTACCTCAACCCAAGCTCAGGAAACTCGGTCTGGTTATGTGCAGCACCTTCAGTTTGGTAGGTTTCAGAGTCTCTGCAAATGTATTCATTTCTGACACTGACAGAAAATCTTATTAACCCTATGCATAATGAAAAGTAGCAACAACAAAACCCCCAATAAACTCCCAAAAGAAAAGAAGATTGTTTTAAAATGGTAGCGAACTTTGAGATAATCTTGTGAAAAGGGTCCTGCTGTATTCTGTCAGCTCTCATACCTTTGTATTCTCTTCTTTGATAAAGGGAGTATGGATATTCAAGTATCCCATTGTCCAGGAATCTGCCATTCAAATATGCATGGCACTAGCCCCTCAGGGACAGTCTCAAGCAACCCCCCTTCCTGAGCTAAAGGAGGATTGAGCTTTTTTTTAGTAAGAACTGCCTCGAGGGCCTGGGGAGCAGAAGAAAGAATTCAGAAACCTCCACATTTTCTTCCGTTAACACCTGGACTTTCCTGCATGCCTGGTAAATAAGGAAAATTTTAAAATCTAAAATATTTTTCAACAGTATAGATGAGATCCTCAGCAGGTGTAAATGAATGCCATTTTTCTGTGAGCCTGTATATTATTTCTTCAGTTTGCTGTTTTACTACTTTAACGGCCTAGTATAGTTTAGATTTCAGTGATAAATGTGAACATATTTTTTTAAGTTAAAATCTGATGATCTGTATAAATTGGGGTGGGTTGGTTTTGGGGTTTTTTTTCTTTTTTTCTGGCAGAGCAACAAGTGTTGGTTCTGATCGGCTTTTGTGTTTGATTTTCAGATTTCAACAGCATTAAAAGGTGCTCTGCACTTTTAATGAGCCAGCCACATATTTATTTTAGATGCTTAACTTCTGGCATCCAGCTTTGAATGCCTTGTTCAAGGATCAAAGTCACTGAATTTGACAGATCTAGCTCAGTTCAGTTTTTTTACTGGAGGTTTTACGCCATTACACAAGTTATGTGCACTATATATCAAAGCTATGTTGGTGGCACAGGTAAAAACATGTTCTTATAAAGAAAATTGAGCAGAATAAAACTTTGGTTGCTGGGGAGGCAGGAAGAGATTTGGGAGTCTGAGTTCTAGGTTCAAGCCCAATCTGGTAGCTCCTGCTGCTGCTCCTCCAACCTGCCTCCCAAGGGGAAGAAGTGTTTCCTGGCTGCTCCTGATCTCGCTCCCTGCTCCCAGCACATGTATCCCCATGGTTATGTGAGGTCATGAGTATGATATCATGCAGTTATGGGCTTAGCTGCCCAGATTCTCTCTCTCTCTGTACTTGTGTCTTTGTAGGTCTTGGAGCAGTTTCATCACTGCAAAAGTAGTATGGAATAGATGTATAGGGCTTGCCTGATGAGAATGTCCCACAAGGCCACTCCAGACACAAGAAGTTGAAGATGATGATAAATGGGAATGGCTCCAGAAAACATGAAACAGAATGGCTTCAGAAACAGAAAACATGAGATAAGCATGGAGTTAGCTGCTGACGGCAGCTGGCTCTGAGGAGAGTTAGTTCCAGGAAGATCAGAGTGTTGGGGAGAGCAGGGGAAGGAAAAGGTGAGTGAGCAAAGTAACACACAAGAAAGAGAGAGATCGTTGTGGGGGAACGTCAGGAGGGAGAGGAGGAAGAGGGACAGAGAGATTCTTGCCTGACAGCAAACAATATTTCAGTCAAAACTCTCCCCTTGTTAGACACCAGAAATTTCAACAGCAAAAAACCCAGCCAGTTCTCATTGTTTCCATTGCTCACATCACTCCTTATTTGCGCATCAGCCTTTTCATAGAGCAGGATAAAAGCTCTGCTCAATGGAAGCCAGTAAGGTAGTAGCAAGCTGTGGATAAAGTGCCCTAGTATACTAAAATGGAGAAAGCTTTGATCACAGTGTCTGTTGGTATTGTTTTCTGGGCATTCACCTTCCCTGCCCATGTAGTTCAAACACAATGATATAATCCTGTGTTTGAGACAATAAAAACCTTGCTGGAAGGCAGGCATCAGCTCAAGCAAATTTCTGTATTAATATTGTTATCTGACTTTTGCTCTGGGGCTGCCTCTGTCAGCTCAAATGACAGGTACAGCCAGATCACAACAAAATACACCCATCTCTGTAGACACATTATTGCTTATTTCACATAAACTTCTTATCTGTACTATTGTATCTGCACTACGGTGAAATTTATTACTAAATAAATCTGTTTTCTTATCGAGGGATCCTTTGCAGCTGGAGTCTCTAAGGTCAACCTTGATAGATGTTTCCCCTTTAATGGGCATCTCATAATGTCTCATCCTTTCTGGTGGATCCAAGCCCCCAGTAAAGTCTTTCACTCAGTGGAAAACAAATACAGCTTCCCCCTTCAGTCAGCTGCCTATTGCCTCAACACATGAAGGAACAAAATATCTCTGAGAACTCCAAATCTCTGTCAAATTGCACTGAGTTTGACAAATGGATTCAAAAGGTATTACAGAGAAGGGAATGAGACAAAAATGTGTAGATATATATAAGTGATCCCATAAACCCACTTTTCCTAAGAGAATAAGCTAAAACATCAGTTTGTTACTAGCTGAAGCTTTCTTCTCTCTAGTCCAAGGATCTTCTTTGTAGTCAAGAGAATAACCTTCTGACCTCGGGCCACCTCCCTAACTAACAGCTGTCCCATACAGCTAATCCTTCAATTTCATGAGCAGACTAAAATAAAGCCATAATTATGCTATTTGTATTTCTCCGTTCTACAATTTTAGTCTGTCCCTAAAAAACATTCACCAGATGTTTGAGAAAGATACAGTATACTCATGGACAAAATAGTTTTCCAAAAGGTGAAAAGTCAAAGGGGAGACAATTCACCTTTCTAAAGTGAATATTTTCACCTACAAAATGGTATACTATTTAACATATCCCTGTATTTCCAAGGATTCATAGCTTTTGTCTTCTATTAGATTTACTTTTATAATCAATGTTATGGTTAGTGTTGTGCTAGAAGCTGTGTAAACACTAATGAGAAAACAGACATCTTACTGCCTTAGCACACAAACGGTTACAAAGATAATTTCCCTGCACATCCTAGAGAAAGCCAGGAGCATAATCCAAGTATTAGTTTCCATGTGACCAGCTAGATAATAATATCTCCCAACATTATGTTCAAAACAGAAGAGCAAAAGGCAAGTCATAAGATCTCTTCATGTTTTCTAATAATGATTCGTTGGTTTTTGTAGTTGGATGAAGCTGGTAAAATCTGCACAGAAAATCTCCTTCCAAGAGTTAAGGGCTGCATGCTAGACATCTTTCCAAGAAAACCTATTCATCTGCAGCCCACAGTATGGTGTTGTATACAGAAGCCTGGATGAGAGGACAGTACCGGTACTTTACCATCTTACCTAAGTGGCTCTGCTGCTCAGCAGGGCTTAGGTCAGTAACACGAAGCTGACACAGGTCTGCTGTATCCATTTCTGGACCCAGCTCTGGGGACTTTGGCATCATTCTGTGTCAAAAGAACACATTCTATCCTTCCAAACTAAGCAAAATAGCCTCAGAAGGGGGAAACAGACGTTGCATGTTTTGAAGACAAGTGCAGGGGTCCTCGCAGACAAGACTAAATTGTTTTGTGTGAACCCAACCAGGTTTTGCATGGTCTGAGTTGTTGGAGACTGCCACTTTCTGACAAACAGTATGGGGAGCACTGCTAAGCTGCCTTTTGTACATTAGCATATAATTAAGATAAATGCAATTCTTTGAAACAAACTGGCATTTTGGGGGCCCTGATACATTATTCATTACACATCTAAAAGCTTCACACATTTAGCTCAGAGGGATAGTAAATAAGTTGTTAAATTGGTCATGGCACACCATGGCTCTAAATGTTATGTGCCAATACTTTACAGATTAGAAATGTCACTGAAATTTCAGCTGTGAGGAGAAGCAGTTTCCTCCCAACAGTATAAATGACTTTTATACCCTGGAGAAGAAAGGAGTTGTTGTCCTGCTATTATAGAATAGCCATGGGAGGAGGGGGAGAAAGCATGATGGGGAAAAATAAGGTTAAGAGACATAGAACTGGCCAAGGGGAATGCTAACATCCATTTTATTGTGATTTGCTATGAAAGCCTTCTGTCTTTTGTCATTCCTCCCTTTTTGTGAGGAGTAACCCCTCCATTTCATTGCTTTTGCAGAAAATCTCTTCCCTCAGGGCTTGTTCTTGTAACACACTGGCAGGTTATCTATGAGGTAGCCAGAAGTACAGAAATGAAGATGCTTGCCTAGTAATTATAATTTATAACTTACAACTATGATTATAATAACAATAATGTGTTTGTGGCCATTTCCATTTTGTATTTCTCTCCATGTGCCAGAAAGTGGAAATGTAAAATGTCCTTGCTGAAGATGTTAATGTTTCTATTTTTCTCCCATTAATGTCAGGAGTGTTTTTTTCTTCAGCTTCTACGAGAACAAAGGCATAAAATTGTACATTTTCTTAAACATCTCTAAATGTTTCTTAATGCATTTTTAACTTATGGAAAAGAATGAAAGCTACAAATAAGAAAATTCCAAATTCAAATAGTTATTTCTTCTCCTGTTACTCTAGAGTAATGTATTTCTAATGTTTTGTCTAGCTTAAAGAACAAATACATTTCTAGTTTCAAGCCAGTTTCCAGCAGAAGCCCAAAATAAGCAATGTAGATGGCAGGACACATGAGCAATTGTAGACTGACCATATGGGAAGAGAAAACGCCTAAAAGACAGAGGTGAAGGAAATGCCTAAGATAGTCTCCTATTTCAGTTTTCAGAGGATTTTCCAAGCTTCCCCACAGTGTTAGTCAATACCCCATCATTTCCCTCCTACATATGGTAACAGTGAGTGAGTTAACTCTGAAAAACGTGTTTTCTCCACTAATTACTAAAAGGCGACTCCACCAGACCATCACAGAGACACAAAATGTCAAACACGCCTTCACTCTTACATGATCCACCCAGCCTTACAGGAACATAAGCAGCGTGCACACATCATGCAAGTGGGAGGTTTGTTTTAGCAAATATATGGAAAGGACAAACAACTCAGTCTTTTTGGGAGCTTCCCCACTGCTTTTCATCCTCAGGGAAAAAAACCTTCCCAAAGTAAGGGTTGCTATTCCTTTCACAGAGGGACTTGACTATTATTTGGACCTCTAGCAAGCTGGTAGGAAGGATGTCAGTCTTACTGGGTTTGTTATGTTTGACGTGTTCACATTTGAAATACCTTGGTCAGCTTTGGCATTGCTGTAAGAGCTATGGCGCATTATTATTAATTATTTTATTTCATTTATTTCAAAGACAGCAGCTGTTAAGATGAACTGGATTTCACAGCAACTACTGTAATCACGTTGGTTTTCCCTTCAGTAGTGCAGTTTCATTAAGAGAGTAATTTCCAATTTCTTAGGGGACTTAAACAAAAAGACAGCCACATGGCTGGGGACGAGAGCACTGCCCTGCCCTCTTGCCTGTGTGACAGACTCACTGCCAGAAAGCCAGGGAGGTACTTTGGGCTTCATTTTCTCACCTGTAAAATGCTGTTATTTGGCTCCCTCCCCCACACAGTGAAGGCTGGAGTCTCCCATACCTAGAAAGCTCTGAGGGAAGGGTCTGCATGCGGCTGGGATCTTCCCTGAACCACAGGGCTGCAACCCACTGTTCTTGAAAAGGGTTGGGCAATCTCAAGCTTATCTTGCTTGAAACTCACCTGCAGTGTGAGAGTCTGGAGGGCTCACCCTTGTCTCTGCTGCTGCTGTTAATGGTACAAAGCACACGCTCAGGGCTCTGGGCAGAGCAAGGACCAGAGCACTTGACATCATACATGAGAAAAGTAAATACCTGCCTCAAATCTAGTCCTGAGCCCTAGGCACAGAGGGCAGGAGCAGGAAGAAGAGCAAAGAGAAATGGAATAGGGCATCTATTCATGCAAAAGCAAGGACTACAACTCCAGTTTATTCACTTTCAGTCCTGTGCCTTCTACCACATGCTCGTGATAAATCCAGACAGATAGTAGTGTTAAATGGGGGTTAGAGCTCTTCAAGGGCTTGATGACTTAGAAACTGCTCACTGATAATTAAAAAATTGACCCCTTTTTTTCTGGAGGAGTTAGCTGAGAAGTCAGAGGTCTGTTGTTCCAGATAAGAGAAATGTATGGATTTGGAAATTTCTTGATGAAATTACAGAATCACAGAATCACAGAATCATATAGGTTGGAAAAGACCTTTAAGATCATCGAGTCCAAATTCTGCCTACAAAGAATGAATGGAGACTTGTATCACAGAACGCAAAGGTAATACTGCAAGAGTATTTTTGCTTATAACGCAAAATATCCCTTTCAGCAAGCAGTAAATCCCAAACTCTCAGCTTCTAAAAATCATGCACAGTAGATTTGTACCTTCCTTGTTGCATTTTCCTTCAGCTTCCAATTATTTTTTATTGCATTTTTATTTATTTATTTATTTATTTTTGCTTCTGTTCACAGGCACAATTATTCCTAACAAAGAAGACAGCAAAATCGTTTTACTCCTCTGTGTCTTTTTGTTGGATGGAGACTACTATTGACGTTTTTTTCTGATTTCAAAAGACTTTATCTGCTGCTTGTAATCACTTGTAGAGATAGCTAGCATGTAAGGCCAGCTTGTGACTGTGTACATCAGTTTGACAAGGGTCAAATCTGAAATTTTTTCAGTTCATTTTGAGTACGTATAATGAATAAAGAGTTATTTCTATTTGAAAAGCTTCTACGGAAAATTTCACATAACAGGGCCCCTGTATCATACTCCGTTCACATATGTGACACCTCTACAAACTCTAGAGCTATACAGTGTTGTAACCTACATGCAACCTTCACACACTACTTCTGAAGATAGATATAAAACATATGTACCCTTAAATGTTATATTATACTGTACTGAGAAGCAGGCTATATATGTTTGACCAATTAGTGATGCTTTAGTCAGCTGTGCTTAGTTAACATGTCATTAAATGGCCAACAACAACCACATAAGTGCAGATTGTCGGGCTTTGATTATACTTCTCTTTTGTCAAATAAAGTTTTGTCAGAGCTTTGATGTATCCCTAACTTTCTGATGGTTTCCATATTTACACCAGCAGGCACAGCAATTCTCAAACTGCTGCTCCGTTTCATGAGGGTACCACAACTTGCCTCTTAGGTCACCTGCAATGCTCTCTAATAGGTCTAACCTTTCTCCATCTACCGACTCTTAAGTGAAGCTACAGGATTGTGGATTGAATTTAACATGAACATGTACTAAGAAATGTATATCAAGAGGTAACAGTCACGCTATTGTAACCTAATCAAAAGCAGAAGAGGTTTTCCCTAATTTAGGGAAACAGTATAGAAAGAATACAGAAAAGTCCACATTTATTCTTTCCCTGGCAGATAAAGCATTGATTATCTTTCAGAGCAAACAAAACTAGCTCCTTGCAAGAGGATGGATAGAATTTAAAAAGCTAGTGTTTGACAGGTATTTAGCATCATTCTGTTCAACATGTCATTTTTCAGTCACATCAGTCAAAATATATCCCTTTTATGTCTTTGTGACTTTTGTCAGCTGCAAAGTTTAGATTTTCATGGGATGATAACATTTTTTCTTTCGCACCAACACTATTAAAAAAAATCCAGCAAACCCAAATCTTCCAGGAAATCAGAGATGTAACCTACAAGTATCAACACTGCATTCCTTACCTGAAATCCAGTCCAAGGTGGGCGGATCTGTAGGATAAAACTTCAAACTAGTTGTAATCTGCCAGGAAGCCCTTCAGCATTAGAGCATTCCCAGACCATATCTTCTGGTTTAGCAAAACAGTTATGGCTTAGCGAAACAGTTTGTGTGCCTTGGGACTGCTCCTCTAAGCAAATGAAAAGCACAATATTTAGGGACAATAGGCGACTTGCTTCAAATTCACCCTCCTGATGTCAATTAAGACACTAATGAAGATGTACTCGGAGGGGTTACGAGGCTGTGCAGCAGAGTTTCTGTGACAAAAATCCCACAAGTCAGTTGCTGATGTAAAAAATACAGCACTGTTTGTTGTGTAGTTTTTAAAAGTAAAATATCAGCAATTTTGGTTTGCCTTAATCCGCTGCTCTGTAAATCGTGGTTGCTGAAGAGCTGTTTCATGAGCAGCCCCTCTGCCTGCATGCTCACTGCTCTGGGGCAGGGTGGCCAGGCTTGGGCAATTCTCAGTTCTGTGGTCCCCGTCCATGAATCAGAACCCAAAGGCAAAAATACTCTAGCCACTTGCTCCCATTTACATGGTGAACCAAAATGTTTCCAGGCTGGGACATAAGAGGTGGGATGCACCGTGAAGGCTGTTGGGAGCTGAGGGAAGGAGGAGAGCGTTGGCTCCCATACCCTGTGGCTCCACGCACTTTCTGTGTTGGGCAGAGTGAGCAGAGCGGCAGCAATCTCTCTCCCCCTGCCTTTTTGCCCGTGCAGATAATTTGTTTAATCTAAAGGCTACCAGGTCCATGTCACTTCTTTGCACATTTTTCTATATGAAATCCCACCATAGCAGCGATTCCATATGCGTACTTTCATTTCAACTCCTAGAAGATTTGCACAGCTGAATGCTGTATGTTTGAAAAGTGAAGTTTTTACTGGAAACGCTGTCATAACCTTAACCGTAGCAGCATGAATGATGCTTCTATAGCACTGAGGTAATTTTTATAAGGTAAATAAATTCCAGTTATTGATGTATGTTATACAGGGTGCCTTACACAAGGGATGCAATTACTTTGGAGATATTTTGGCTTCTTCTGTTCGAAAAGGCAACTTACTTTTACTGTAAATGAAGAAAAGTGTGTATTTATTCTCTTTGTGTGTCTCTTTCCACATTACTCATATTCTTGATGAGGGATGACAGTAATAAGATGTTTTGCTAATGTTACAGCTATACGATAGCTGGCTTCCAAAGAGCACTCAGCCAGTGACTCACACATCATCCCAGCAGGTACACGACGAAACACGCATTTTCCCACTGTTTTAGAGGCCGTTGTATTAAAATACTGAAATGAGCTGGAACAACAGAACTGACTCACTCACACTGCCCTGCGTTTCAGCTGCAATTCTGTACTGGGATATTAAAGGGATGCAATCATGTGAATTTCTGGAATAAAATCTTTTTACTATTGCTATAGTACACATTGGGTTGGTTTTCATTACAATATTCAGAGGAAATACAAATTAAATATTTTTCTGTGTGCTTCTGTACAGAAAAAGGCTGCAAAGTCTTGCAGTTTAGCAATGTTAAGGATTTAGTTTCCAAGTAGTAAGTTCCCAAGTGGTCTGAATACAAAAACAAACAAATAAATAAATACTGCCTGAGGATGTTTATTAATCCAGTTTAATATGAGCTATAGACAGGCTCTAATATCATCTCACAGCTTGCTCATAAATTGTTTGCAAGTATGCAACTTGCCTCATTAAATTGCTAGATTACATGTCTACTTTTTCTTAAGGAAAATATAGAGCACATGGAAAACAATGTACTTTAAATGAAGGCCAGATTGAACCATGTGTGTGTAAATGAGGGCAGCTGAAAATATTCTAGTTTCATAACTGTGCGTCTTTGTCTACGCTGTGTATTTGGCATAAAAATGGGCTGGGTCTTATACCTTAGCTTGTCTCCAGCTCACACTTTTAAAGACTTCTGCCTGGACTATGTTGATCTCTGGCTAAGGTTTGGAAAGGTCTGGCGGCACCAGAATCAAAGGTGTTCTGGTCCATGTTAGCATGGGCAATAGAGCTGTCATAGCTTTTCAGGAAGCTGTTTCTGACTACCTTGCAGATGTTAGCTGCTGCTTTCCTCCTCATTGAGTAGCTAGGTGGTAAGCGTGTTCCTGCTCCCTTAAGTTTTGGGAGATTTAAGGACCAGGCAGCAGAGAGGACAAGGAACTTGCCCTCATATGATCCAACTCCAGCCTCAGTGGGACAGTGCTGGAGAGTCCCCAGAACTGTTGATGAGAAAGAAAACATCTGGGAGAGATCCTCATCAACGCTTTGGTGTTGCCAGCACACTCTTGAGAAAGATCTATAAATTAAGCATTTTTCTTAATGGGCCACTAAACAAGCAGGTGACTGGGCACAAATAGGGATGACTGTGTGCAGTAGCTATGTAACAGGTGCAACAAGCCCAGCATGCTTGAGAGACATAAGACCTATTGCATATCAATTGCTTATACTGCACATAGATAAATAAGTCTAAGCCCCATGCAAAGGAAGGATCACAGCATATAGGCCTTCCCTGCTGCCAGAATATGTCATGTGGCCAGTCCACAAAGGCTGAGCATCTTTGAGCTGGAGTTAACCAAGGCCTTCCAAAACCTTGAAGGGTGAAAGTTGAATCCTTAGTTTATTTTTTTTTTTAACCTAATTACTCAAGCATGTAAAAATACATCATACTGACAGATATTCATAGCTAGGACTGCCGTTTCTCAACGAAGTATCCTAGCCAAGCTATCAACAGAAGTTCCTTTCTTATCACACAAAATTTGCACTTCTTTCTGAACAGTGTCCCAGACTCTCTAGGTAAGATGTAGAATGTCGTTGCTGAGTCACTTGTTTAAGGCACACTAGCAAAATAACAGGTATTCCTCTGAATCCCCTGAGACTGATCAGAAAACTGAACCCAGGTGTCTCATTAGAGGCGAGAACTCAACCCCATATTTTACAAGAAAAGCAGCCACTCCTAAACACACATGTTAAAATAAAGCTGCAGGCCTCTATAAAACTTTCAGGTCAAAAGAGAGCTGCAGTTCCAAGTGAAGAATTTTGGAAACAGAATTTTGAATTTTAGTGCTTACTTTTGTCCTGTTTAGGTGTTCAAGTCTTATCTAATCTAGTCTATACGTTAGTTTTATAGCTAAGGCAGAGCCACTCATTGGTGCAGCTTAACAGAACATGCAGAAATGAAGTTGGCCCAAGATGCTTGCTTGTTTTAGGAAGTTATTTAATAAACCTAAACTGCATTTGAACACTTTTCTGCTCTGTTAGCGTGCATCTGAAGTCTCCGTTTCAGCAATCAACTTTGTCTTTTTGATTTGGTAATATACTTTTGTTTTTTTAAAGAAAGATTTGATGACAAATTACACTTCTTAACACAGTACTAGTTGCTTCAAGCTCATACAGCTCCTGAAAGGCGTGATACACATTTTTAACAGTGTCCTCCTAAAGAGGTACAAGGCTGCATTTGCTTTGCTCTGGTCATCTTGCCCACAGTACTGCTTATGTAGCTGTTATCTCCCAACTTTTTCTGGAAAAAGTATGTTTACTGACACAGGGACCACCTTTACCACGTGTTTGCACAGCACATGCATCACACCTCATAATACACTCTGCCTGCCTGTGCTGTATGCCAAGAGGATCACCCTTAATTCCACATCATGTAAGCAGAATATTCAGCTCGTTCTGAAGACCTTTGCACCTCCACAACAGATATAGCTGGTGATTTTTGTCTACATGTCAGGTATAACTGTGTCCCTGAGCCAATGTACACACAAAATACATAAAAATTAATGTGTACTTGATCCTGGTGTTGGCAGCAAAGAGGCAGCTCCTCTTGGCTCTTATTTGGAAACTTTCAGCTAGGCATCAATGTATGCTCCAATGTAAGCTTCCCAGAGTTACTGTAAGAATTTTGTTAACCACAAACTGGTCTTTGGTTCACTATTCATAGTTCCTCCCGGTCTTGCAACTACTCATACAGGCAGGACCGTTCATTGGCTTTATTCATGACAGTACTGGCAGGATCATGACATTGGGTTGTGAACTCTTAAAGGCATGGACTGTGTATTGTTCTGTGGGCCCCACCCCTACAACAGTCCCTATGCCAATGAGCATGGATGTGCAGCTCACAGACTTCACTTAAGTTGTCCATAGGACCATTTCACTCTACTGCTTTGCTCGTCTCAAGCTGTGAGACTTTTTAGAATGAAACAGATATTATTTGGGATGGGATTCAACTGGCTAAATCTGGGTGTCTTTTACCACATGAGGTGCTAGATGGCGTCTGAGACAGGAGCAGAAAAGACATGGGCCCCTAAGGGACACCTGCAATCTCCTGCAGGGGCAGCAGGAGACCGGGCAGGGTATCCTGTAGCATCAGAGATGACACTGGCTTCCTGTGAGTAGCCGGCTGAACCAAGCCAAGATCCTCATCACTTAGTGCTGCTGATAGAGCTCATCAGCTGACCAAAGAAGGTGCATGCTTTAGGGAGAGCTGCATAGCTCTTTGGACGATGTGTACTGGATCACTAGTGGTGAGAGGGGAAGGTCCGACACCTACCTTCAGACACCTGCATTAGTATTTTGATCTGTGAGCTGAACCTCTTTCCTGAAGCTTCTTATCTTCATAATTTGTACCTGCATTAGACAAACTTGACACGTCCTACAGGAATGACGTTAACGATGCAGTATAACACTGATTATGAATCCTCTTCATGATTTCCAAGTGCACAGCATCACTTTTAAAGAGAGGGCCAAAGTATTATATGAGATCTTGGGTTTATATTGTGTATGTGAATGTCTCTCAACTCCAGTGTTTAGAGTACTTTATATTTTTCTTATCAGGTCAAGTAAGGTCCTGCCATTTAGTCCTGTTTTTGAGGCATAGTCGTATGTCCTCTGGTAGATCTAGCAAAGACACCGAAGGAGACGCAACCTAGAGCTGTCTGTGATTGTCCATGACCTAGTGTTCATCGTCTCTGTAACTGAGATGTAGTAAAAAATCAGGTAGAAGCAAAATGGGCTGAGTGGCTTTGAGACTTGTAATAAGCTGGGTGAGGGATGCCTGTGTGGCGTTTACTGATGTGGGAAGGATAGCCAACTTGATGAGAGAGTTCGTAAAAAACAGCAGGAGGCAGTGGTATCTTAAACTACTGTTGCAACATCCAAAAAAGCAAAACTGATTATAGCCTGCAGTCTAACCAGATCAGGGCATGAACCACCTTTTTCACAGCAAGTTTGTACAACAGCTAACACAAAAACATACTGGCCTCTTACTGGGAATCCCAGTACCTCCCACCAATGCAATACACAAGGTTTTGGAGTGATTAAAAGACTAGGCCGTCTAGACTGACGTTCCATAGGAGTTTTCCTCTGCTACCCCCATGAATTCAGTACTTGCCACCTCCTCCCCTTTTTCTGGGACTGCTTGCTCCTGCCCATGCTTCGCCCCCTCATTTTCTCAGACATCTATATGAATGGCTGGATTGTGAATGAGAGGAAGGAACATAACCAGGTTAACAGAAGTGTATTTATTTATTTACTTACTATTTATTTTTCAGAGACGACAGGTAAAAGGATGGCAAAGGACTGGGAGCAAATCATGGACTGGGGGGGGAGGAAAAAGGGAAGAAGCAGAGTTGTTTCAACACCCATGCAACCATCAGTGCTATGCTCCCTGAAGCCGTAAGCTACATCAACCAGTGCCCCTGCTATTTTGTGGCTCATCTCATGATTTAAACTCTGGGTTTTCATATCTCTCTGCACTTGCCAACAAGAGGAGGGCTGTAAACAGCCTGCACACTACAGGGTTTACAATTTGTAATAGCTCTGGTATGTTTGTGTTTGGAGATTAATTTTACAAAGCAAACTAGAACATGCTTTGTGTGTTTGTGCTTACTACTCCCTTGGCATGCATTTTTCCCCACAGTAAGTGCCTGAAGTAAACTAATGCATCTGTATTCCTACCAGTAATTTCTGCCCTCCTCATGAGTGTCACACAGAAGGTTTGTGCTGACCGGAGAAGTCTGCTCCTGTGGTTTCAGTCAGATCCCCTTCTTCCAGCTTTTTGCTGAGACTCAGCATTACGGGGAGGTGTAAGCCCGTGCAGTCAGATGCATCAGGCCACGAGCTGCTGCTGGATGTGACTGCTGACTCAGCAGCGTGGCTGGGTGGACACAGAGCTTTGTGGTCACCCACCCTGTCCCGGTGACTCAGGCAGAGATAAAAATTCATTCTCTGCCTGAACTCCGGTGTTTACAGCCTGCCAAGCTCCAGCCGGGAGCACGCAGTAAATCTCAGAGAGCAGACCATAAACAAAAAAATGCAGTCCAGTATCGGTCCAAGCAGGCCTCCTAATATTACAGTGCTGTGTTTCAGAGTATGGGAGTACGCGGTGAGTAATAAAACCAGCTTACTCTGATCATATTATCCATCTCTCAGCTGTAAATCTTTTTCCTATAGTAGCCAACACCACAGCCTTAAAGTACTGCACAGTAAACTGGATTTGCAGGGCAACGCTGCCACTGGGCTTTGCCAACGATTCCAGTTTCCCATCTGCAGTCTCTAAGCGCAGAAGTAAACTTATTGTCTTTTCATTTGGGAAAGTTGTGGTTGTTTTATTTTTACCAACATTTGAAATTTTTTGATTGCTGCTAGTATGAAAATAGAGTTTGTAAGCTATGCTGAAGGTCTCATTATATTAGGAAATATCTGTATACTAGAAATAAGAGCCCATTATGCCAAGCACTCTCTGGATGTAACAAAGAGACTGTAAAAGTTCAAGAGCACTGATTATCTAAATATAATAACAGACAACTGGTGAATGAAAGAAAAAATTATAGTGAATCAACAAAATAGCAGCATGAAAACAGTAAAGCAACAATCATAGTACTCTTACAGCCTAAATTCTGAGTTAATGTAGAAAAAGTTTATCTGACTGACAGGGTACCCACAATACTACTGAATTAGGTTACTTTGAGGGGAATTACCTGACTGTAGCACCACAATTTGTTTGAAAGCAGGGTAGCTCTCCTCTCCCTCCCTCTAAAAATTATTTATTCACTCAGTATGTGGTTTTGGGGAACTAATGCAGTTTGTAAATTGGACTTTCTTCAGTCAAGAAATAGTAATAAATTTGGAGATGCTGAAAGAAAAGACATTGTTTAGTGCTAGACACAAAAGGGCATTTCAGAAAGACAAGGAAGGGAAAGAGATTTTATCCCCTTGTTGTTGAATGCAATAACAGTTTGGTAATCAGGATGCTCACCTAAAATGCAGGACATTTTATCTTGGATGAGAACAAACCCCAGATGTCTGGCTCCTCCGTAGATACTTAATCATCAGTTTATAGGTATCTTCAGGCTCTGGTCCAGTGAGAAGGGAATTGTCTACAAAGAATTCAGCTGCATCAGCAGGGACCTCTGTGAGATCTTTGGTCCATAATACTCTGCAGCCCACTGATTCAGACTGCTGCCCCTCAGCATACTGCCCTACAGTGAAGTTTTCACTTTAAAAATTGCAAAGCACCTACAACAATAGGACAGCTTTTCTGTGACTTGGTCAAGCATAGCTATGGCTGATGGGTTGCCTTGAGGTCCCAGCAGGCCTTCAGAATTTAAATTAGTTGCAGGTGGTGACAATAGGCAGATTCACTCTAGCTATGGCCTGGCTTCATTGAGTTTTTGGCTTGCTTCTCCAAGGCTTTGGAATCAGGCACTTCCTTCCAGCTACCCGCTATTCCCTGAACTCCACCCTGCCCTGGACATCCCTGGTCATTCTCAAGCACACAATGCTTCACTGAAGGCTGATCTTGTAGAGATCCTTTAGAAGAGAGTCAGGGTTAACATTTTTTTTGTGCTAAGAGATATAGAAAGACACATTGAGACACTACCAAACTCTCCCACAAATGCCAACAGAGGGCCCCTCACCACATCTAGTGTTCACCACGTACAACACCGAAAACCATGCCCATAATAAGGCTGCTGCCTTGTTTTTCTCCTACGTCTTTTACTTTCCACTATAAACACGATGAAGTCACTGCCTGGTTTTGTGGCTCATGTCGGGTCCCCTTCCTTCCGTTCCTATCTTAGACTCCTTAGGGCTGTAGGCGCACATCTGAACCCTCAGCCTGCCGGTGCCAATATCTCCCTTTCATTTAGCCAGCCACGCGTGGGCACACATCCCTTAGGGGTTGTGGTCAACCCTCACAATGCCATGGGTTCACCCTGTAATGCTATTGTTCAGCTGAATCAAGGGCCTCTGGCTGCTGTACGGGCCTGGACAGATCTGGGCTGGAAAGTTAAATGAACCTTAGTAATGGCAAGTTATTCATGGATCGCTCAGTTATGCTGCAGTCAGAAATTTCTGGGTTCTCACGGGCCTTCCTAGTGCATGTACAATGCTGGCACTTCAAAATGTCACAGCCGACAGCCAGAAAGCAAGGTTTTTAGGCACGCTGGACCTGTTCCCTATATTTTCAGCTGAGAGTACCAATCACTGTGGTATCTAAGTACTAGCTGTCCTTTCGAACAGTCTGTGTCACGTAAAGAGTGATACATCTCACTTACATTCAGCTTTCTAAAAGCTGCCTAGCCTCCCTAGTTCACCAGGCTCCCTCTGCAGATAAGGTGGAGAGACAAACGTGTCCAGAGGGTTAATTTTCACACCTTTTTTTTTTGCCCCTGTCTTGCAGTGGAAGCCAGGGGAGGCACGAGGCTCGTGAGAGCTGTTTTTTATGGATAGCTTTGACTGGACAGCTTTCAGACTGCTGAGTGAAGGTAGGAGAAAAAATCAGACTTAGGGTGCAAGGTACTTGTACCACAAGCAGTTAAAAGAGCCCTTTTCCTTTGATATATTGCTGTCTTGAGATCCAGTATTGCAAAGTGCTGTGGAGGGAGAGATTTCTGACAGTATGTATTTAACAGATCAGAAATAGCATGTGTGAGATCTAATAGCCAGAAGCAAATCCTAGGCAAATTCAGACTAGAAATTCACACAGGCATGCATTTTTAGCAGTATAAATAATTAACCATTGCAACAGCTTGCTGAAAGATGTGGCAAATTATCTAACACACAAAATCTTCAACATATGAACAATGTCAAAGAGATATGTATGCTGTCGCTAATACAGAAATTACAATGCAGGAGTGACTGGGGGAGGTTCACTGCTCTATACAATGCAGAGAATTCCATTTGAAAAAACAGTGGTCCTTTCTAAACCCATCTTATAAAATTCCTGAAATGTACAGTGTCCAATGATGGCAGTCAGAGTGGGAGTATGCAGAGCTTCAAAGAATTAGGAATCCAAGCCTTCTGAAGTAGAGAGGTGCTTGGTATGCCTTTTCTATCAAGTTGTACATTTATGGCATTGCATACTTTGCTGTCTATCCTTTCTTTCACAATTTTGCCCTCATTCTAACTGCAAGAAAATGCATTGTTGTAGCAGTGACAAAAAAGCTCACTCAGGTTACAGGCAGAGTGGAGCCAGTGAATTTTCTGCCCTTTTCTCCCTTTGCTAACCCTCAACAAATCCGATCACGTTAGGGGATCAGGCTATGTCACTTGAGGAGGATGGCTGTAGCGATAGCTGCAACGCAAACTAGTGCTACACTTGATGGCCTTGAACCGGCGGATGTTGAAAGATGTTTAGTGGTGACTGAATGACAGATAAGCCCCTTATTCTGAACAGAATCCTGCTAAAAATACAAATATTTACATGCACACAAAGCACAGGTTTTTCCTCAAACAAAAGGGTACACAAACTTCTGTCTAGTTGCAATCTTACCTACGCCCACTCCCCAGCAGTCCAGAAGGAAAAACCCACAAACCCCACAGTGGGCTTTTGGTTTTCCGTTGTTATCCCCTTATTCTGATGCTTTTGCCAACTGTCTATAGTTGCCTATGCCTACACATCCCCCACTTGATGTGTCCCAGTCACCAGAGGCCCCGGAGTCCCTCTTGTCCCCGGCTTTTCCCATGACATATTGCCGCAGAGCCAGAGATACGGTACTTCTAGCGACCCAAGTTCCTGGACCGATCCACTGGCGAAGGCTTCCACTCTTGGAACTCTGTCAGCCACTGGATGGAGCAGATGGCCAGAAGTCAAGACACTGAGTTTGGTGAAAGTTGTTCACCAAATGTTGTGACCAGAAGATTTCAGATGTAGCTTTCTAAAGGAACAGAGTCGTACCACAACATTTCCGAACAGCTCCAGTTACAACTGTGTAACACCAGCCAGTATTCAGAAGCTGTGCCAGGAAGCTCTCCACTTTGCTACACTCCTTTATTAATAGCATTTTGCCAAGCTGCCCTCTGGGACAAAATTATTATATAGTGGTTAAATGTCTGCTAGTGGAGGAATGCTTTATTTTGCCTTTTAACCACAGTCTGACTTGAATTCCAACACACAAACTAGGAGGTACCTGGGATGCATTACAGCTGCATCTGGCTAGCTTTTCTGGCCCTACAAAAGACCACAGACAAGAATGAGATTGATTTATTGATCTCTTCTCCCTCCCATAGCTTACACAAGCAGTGGCAACAAGCTACTACACACACATCTGCACTCCTACACACACATCTGCATCTCTATTTACCACAGCCTCTTCCCAATGAATGTGCAATTTCTTTTTTTCTTCCCACATAAATACATTATCTGATATACACCAAGTAACACTTAGATCACACCCATCTTTTCTTTAGCCTTCCAGAGCTCCTAGCAAAACCAGCATTATCAATACTCTGACAAGAAAACCCTAATATGTAGTATGTCTATTGAAGCAGAATAGGGAATATCTAAAAGAGAAGCCCATTTTGTTGTATACTGCCAGTGGGTGAGTGGCCTAAGTTTGTCCCACTGCTGATCTCTTTTGTGCAATGATCTCCTTTTATAAAGTAGGTCTGAAACTGCTTTATGTGTTTGTGGCTAAATATTTAGTAGTCATTACTGTGAGAAGGGAAAAATAAACAACAACAAAACTGACACACAGTGAAACACCAGCCAGCGAAGAGTTTCTCCTAGTGGCACAAACCAGAATAAACAATAAAGCTCAGGCTGTCTGCATGTTACAAAAGCAAAGGGACCTAATACAGATCCCATGTGTGTTTTAATGTGAAGGATACAAATCACTGCATTTCCCTCCTGTATTGAAATATTAGATTATAAACAATAATCAGAGCAACAAGATGTAGCTAGAGGGAAGTTCTAGGAGAGGTTTCTGTTGAAATGAGACAGACATCATGCAATGCATAGTCCTTGTCTGAACCTTTTAAAACATGATTTCCAGCTTGTTCACACACTCAGACTACTGGACAAATGAATTGGACTAATTAAAAACTACTATCCTTTGGTGTCTGGCTGTTCTACAAATGTAGCAATATTTTTAAGCCACATTTCATGATGTATGCTGAATTCCAGTTCTTTGTGTTTTTTATTTCAATTATATGAAAGCAAAGAGCACCTCGCATATGAGGAAAGGCTGAGAGAGCTGGGACTGTTTAGCCTGCAGAAAAGAAGGCTCAGGGGGATCTTATCAATGTGTATAAATACCTGAAGGGAGGGTGCAAAGAGGACGGAGCCAGGCTCTTTTTGGTGGTACCCAATGACAGGACCAGAGGCTATGGGCACAAACTGAAATACAGGAGGTGATATCTGAACATCATGAAACACGTGGTTTTTTGTGAGGGTGAGTGAACACTGGAATAGGTTGCCCAGGGAGGTTGTGGAATCTCCATCCTTGGAGATATTTAAAAAAACATCCAGATGCGGTCCTGGGCAACTTGCTCTAGGTGTCCCTGCTTGAGCCGGGGAGTTGGAGAAGATGACCTCCAGAGGTCCATTCCAACCTCAACCATTCTGTGATTCTGTGATTCTGTGAAGGTGGTTGTAATGTATCAGGTAATTTTTTTCATGACTCTGGTGCTGCAAAAGGGGAGACTAAAGACACATCTACACTGTTAAGTGATTCATGGCTTTTCACCCTGAATCCTTGTCTTCATAGCAACCACACATCCCATATGAGCACGCAAATGGTCTCGGTGTTGGACTGAATCTAGTTTCCTTAGTAAGGAAACCTAGAAAAAGTATAAAGTATGATCAGTCTATGCCAGGGTCCATACTCCATATATTCCACCTGTACCAGATGTGACTTTCAGCATGGTCTGGTCATGTGAAGGACTCCCTTGTGCTCTCCCAGATCAGTCAGGAGTGTGAAATGTGCTAAAAATTCTGGTTTGGCAAAAGAGAACAAGATGTTTCTTGCACTATTGTTGCAATTGGTTGTTCATTGCGTAGCTTCTGATAAACAGTACAGTTGCAATCTTATTGCCTGAAAGGACTATGACGAGGGAATAGATGTGCACAAGCCAGTTCACAACAGCTGGCAAAGCTCTTTGATATGGCTGTCAGTTTTGACATAGGCTAAGAAAAAGTGTCATTTAAACGTTTTTTTTTTTCACATGTAAAGTTATGTCATACCCTTTTTGCTAGTAGGGAATGCATGTGGAATTGAAGAATGACTGCTACATTAGATGCATATTCCTACCACTCTCCTGTTCCTTCATCCAGAATATCAAGTGTGCAGCAGTCTGAGAAAAGAAAAAGACTAAAAAAACCTAGACATCTAATATATGGGTTTACAGAGGAGTATTGCCATTAGTATGCTCTGTGCAAATACGAGATATTTTCCTGTGAATGGGGGACTGTGACATATAGGTTATATGGATCTCACATGCAAAGTAGGAAACTCAACAAGTCCATACAAAAGGTTTGAGTTCAAATTTTTTGTTCATTTTTTTCTGAAGGAGGTTAATTGATTATGAGACTTAGCTCTACTTTTTCCTTTCACTCCCACTCTTAATTTTGTTTTCCCAAGTCCTAACTTATCCACTAACTGTTGAACAGAACCAAAGTAAAGGAAATAGGGCAAGCAAATATATATGAAAAATATGGTAGGATGTGTCATCAATATGGTGGAGGATAGATTGGGACACTATTAGATCCCTTCTGTTTCTGGGAATTTTCCTCATTTGCTGTTAAATTGCTGCTAAAAGCTGATGTTTCCTAGCTATGCTGTAGTTTCACTTCTGTCACTTAAATAACTAATACCATGGGTGCAAAAGGTGCAGGCTTCTGGAAACCTGAAGAGAGACGTGATCAAACAAGCACTGTTACGAGTAACAGGAGGGTTGTTGCTACAGCAAGCTCCACACAAGCCAAAAGCCAGGAAGAGAAGAGGAAAGCAGTGCTCAGCATGACTGGGTGTATATTCAGCATATTGGATGCTTAATCATTACTTATTTTATCTCAACCAAATCGAGTTTTAAGGATGACCAAAGGAGAATGAGATTATTTCTGGACTTTGATACTGCTCAGTCTGGTGTAGGAGATCAGATCATGCTACTAGAAAAAAAAATCAGGGAGGGATAGAAAAGTGTTTGGCTCAGTTTTGCTTGTCAGGATTCCTGTTAATCAGAATTGTCAATATACATCTCTAAACTGTTTGAAATGAGAGTTAGAGCAATGCATGTGTACCCATATAGCACTGATCTCATAGCACATTCGGGATATAGAGTTAAGGATCATTCTAAAATAAACAGAATATTATGGAATTGTAGAAAAAAGAACTTGAAGAGTGAGGTTTTCCTCCTTTTTGTCTCATCTCTCTCTGTGAAACAGGCACATATTGGCAAGTTTTCAAGATTTCATTTCTCATGTTTTGTTTTTGCATGACTTAACTCTGAGCACCTAGAATGCTTTAGAAACAGCAATAAATAACTTAATCTTTACCCCAGGTGAAACAAGATTATGTACATATCCACTGCAAATAACAGGGAAACTTATCAGACATGACAGTGATTTGGCCCAATAGAGCACTAACAAGAACCTAAATTAACATATACCAAGCCACAATTCCCAGACAAAATTCTCTCGGGGAGTAAGATTTGCAGAAGCTTCCAATGAGGCAGATGGGAGGGAAACTTCATATTTCCCAATAAAATCAGATTAAACTGGCACTTGGAATAGGTGATACTATCTGTCTTTGAAGAATATATTCTGTAAATAAAATATAAAGCCATTGTTTCTTTTTTTTATATGAACTGCACATGGGTTAAAATGAAATTATGAATTATGTCTGCAATTTTAACAGGAGTCTTAATACCTGGATTCCCACATGCACCAGACACTCTGCCACATTACCACAGACAACCATGAGAACTCAAGAAAATATTTTCCCAGAAGACAATTTGATGGTAACCTTTAACTATTAAAACAGTTTCTGTTGGCTTTTTCAGACCAATAGAATAATTTCCGTGAATGTAATTTAAGAGCAATTAAATGAGTGAATACCACTGAAGCAAATAATTTCAGTCACAAGAAAGGATGAAAGAAATTTTTCATTTGATCCTTTCTGAAGCTGAGGTCTGTCTTTTTTTTTTTTCCCCAAAGTTCTTTTAAGCTTGATTTCTTCTTTGAAAAAGCAATGTTCTTATCCTTTCCCCCCATCCTCCCCAACTTGACAGTAGACAAGAAAGAAATCCAGACAAAACCAGCCTCAGACTGTGTTTTTTATTGAACCAATTGATTCCCCCTGCCCTCAAAAAAAGAGTCATTTGGAAGGCCAATTTGTGTGTATGTTAAAGGGGGTTTTTTGGGTCATGTAGCTAAAGAGAAAGGGTACATCACTGCCTTGGTCTGTCAAGGTGCACCTATGGTAGCAACTAATCAGGTTCAAGCACTGTGCTTTAGCTACATATACTGTTTCATTTTTCAGTCCTTGATAAGCATTTGGTGTGTCTCAGTTGGCACTCTTTCAGAAATGCCTTGACATGATTCAATCATGGCATGAGTCAGGACTACTCCTGATAGATAGCATGAGTAAAATAAAGCCATTTCATATGGGGGGATAGATACATCTGTTTGTACAATGCCTACTGCAAAGTGGTCCAGAACCTAACGGCATCTCTCCAGATAACACCTGTGGGTGAGGTAGGCCAGCATCATAGGACCTTGAGGTCCTGATCTTCTCACAGCTCTGACTCCTCAGTTCAGCTCCTCTCTGCAGCACTGCCTCAGCATTGCAACAGATGGATGCGATGCTGAGAAAGAATAGCAACAGAGGGCTGATGTAGCATCAGCAAAAGTGGAAGAGAGAGAAAAGTGGTAGTGGTAGCTAAGGTGATGTTGCTGTCTTCATGTGTTGGTACATCCAATTTGCTGCAAAACTGTCTCTACCCTGCATCACTACTGGCAAGATGTCTGGGGCAGGAGACAGCAGAGAAAGGGAGCAAAGATGCATGAAAAGTATTGGTGAAGCCAGCCTAATGAAAGCTGGGAATAAAGATGATACGTAAGTGGTAAGAAAGTATTACATTTCTTAATAGGGAAATCCAGGACTAGTGGAGAACTGTGGTACCTAATATAGTAAGTATTTTCCACTCATTTCTCAATGAAGTCTCTTTTCAAAGATGCACATGACAATCCCAGAAGTTCTCAAAGACAAAGCAGTCCAGTGTCTTCTCCAGCTCAATTCTAGGGGGGGGGGGGGGGGGGGGGAGAAAAGGAGTGAAAACAAGCGAGAGGTGCTAAACGACTATGCTGAATCAGGCAGTGTGTCTGGTCTTCTCTATGTCTGTGTTTGTCTGTGCTGTTTTTCCCTTTAACAATATTCACAGGCTTTTTTGATAGCCAAAGCACAGAGCACTCAGCAAGAAGGCATCTTCAGTGATCACCTAATAGGGCCTGATGTCCACATGCATCTCTCCCAATGACAGAGATACCATGACCTCATCACCCTTTCCCACATGAATGAGCTGTCCTCGTGGTAGCGGATTTCTCAGTGTCTAATCTAAATCCTTCTCACTGCAGTTTAAACCTATTACTTCTCATTAGATGAAGAGAGATGGAGAATAGTCCATTGCTTGCTTCTTTGCAGCAGACTTCTACTGTCCAAGTGGTGGTTTTTAATAGTCTATGATGTCAGTGGTGTGCTGTGTTTTGATAGCATCTTATTTCTGCACTAGGGAAAATCCAGATGCTATATCCCTTCAGTAGTTCCATAATGGACCTGCTGCAGATACTCAGTAAATTTGGTGCTCCCAGGAATACAGTCACCTTCCTGCTCTGGTTCAGCCACAGCACTCAGCACATTGGCTACTCTAGTTGGTGTTGGAGGGAAGGCAAGAGAGGTCTAGCACCTCTGCTACTCTCGCCAGGGGAACTCGTATGGCTGCCACCAGTTGCTGTGTTCTTCCCTCAACACAATAAATGACCGTTCTCACAGGCAGCAAATAGTCCCTTGACCACTTATTGAACATCCCTAGTCTTTGTGACACTCCTGCAATACATGCAACCATTGCTGTTAATGCCTGAGGCACATTTTTATGGTCTTGCAAACTTCAGGGATTCAGGCGTCTAAGTATATGGATTCAGGCATGAGTCTGGCTGGTATGATGTACTACTTTGGAGTATTGATGCACTCATCTGGAGAGGTAGCTGGGAGTCAGGTAGAACACCTGACAGCTTATAAAATAACCAATATTTAGACAACTGAGTCTTACCCCAGGTATGAACCATATGAGGCTCATTTCAGCTGCAGGCACATACATCTAATGCCATTAGACATGCTCTAAGGTTAACTCATCTAACTTCCAGACAGCTCTAGAAAGGTGCAGTGTTGCCAATAAATTATGTGTCATAACTCCAGCCCTATCATGAGTATATCTTTGGACATGTCAAATGATACTAAATACGTATGACTATGCAATCAAATTGAGCCCAAGATGTGGAATTCAGCTCCAGATTTTTCAGATTCTTTAATTTAGCTTCCTTCATACACTCTAGGTATCTACACTCCTATCAGAGTCAGTTCAACTCTAAGGAGAGATTCAGCTGCCTAAACATAGACAGGTAGTACCATTTCAATTACTTTAAGGTTTCCCTCCTGACTTCCAGCTGCCAGTCAAGAAGGACATTGATCTCACCCAGATTCTGTGTCTTATCTGCAGGCCCTATGCACATATCTTGGGTACCCTATGCTGCCTGATATGGCATTAAACATTACTGTTCAAGAAACTGAAATCCACCTATAGTCAGTAAAGTTAACTGAGCCCAGAGAGCTGTGGAGCTGACCGTGTGCTAACTCTAGCATGACACCCCTCCTTCTTCAGCTCTCCTGACTGTATTGACTAGATCTTCATAGACTTCAGCAGTGGCTTAGATACCCCACTCCTACACAGAATTCTAGCTGTAACCCTCCAGTTAGGTGGCTGAATCCCACCCCAAACAGTCAGTCTTCAAATCAAGATCTTTGTTTACTTTCCAGAAAGAACAGAAATTCTTCCTGTTTGTTTGGCTGAAGAAAGAAAGAGAGATAAAGTGTTTCTCTTTGCTAGGTGTTTCCTTTGAACAAATCTAACCATGATCACAATACTTATTAGCATTACAATTGGAGGACTGACATGCACATGTACATGTGCATATATGCAGCCACATGATCAGAAGCAAACTACAAAAGCACCTGGTGATACTGGAACAGGAAGATGTGTACGTAGGAAGAAGACAAAAAATGAAAATAGACAATGGATCCAACCATAGGTACTCCAATTCAGAAAAAGGAAGATATTTTCACCTTCTTAATAGTAAAGTATTAACAAGCCTTTATGATGGTAAACTAGGATTCAGTTTGTGGTCAGCAAAAGAACCACAGAATATTTTTATTTCAGTAATTGATATAGAATATGGAAATGCCATATTAAGCAGACAGTTGGAGTAATGGTTTTAAGGAATTTAAATACTATGGTTGTATGGAAATGGAGGACAAGAAAAAAGCATGTGTATGTGTGTGTGTATATATATATCCTTGTTTCTTTGGTTTGAAGTTGCAGCACAAGTCAGGTCTTTCAAATAACTTTGCTATGGCAATAAAATGGCATTTAGAAAAGCCATTACTAGACAAAATTTATTATTTTGTTTCAGTAAACCTCTCCACAGTATGGATTGCTAAAGTACATGAGACTTATAACAGGTTATGCAAGAGCTTCCTATAACAACAGCAGGAGCTATGCAAGCAAGCATGAACACAAAGGTCTATGCCAATGCATATTAACTTATCCCATGTAACTTCTACTCTTCCAGTCCTTGGCCCATGTCCATCCACTTTAAATGTCAAATACAGAAGGGAAAATTGTAAACCTTCTGTACTTACACACTGCATTGGTTTTTTTTTTTTCCTTTCACTGAATTTTTGCCCAGGGAAGGATAGATCAGTTATATGCTTCATACAATTTGCTTGATATGAACTTTTTAAAAATTTTAGTTTAATCCTGTGCACCTGGTATTGTTGTGGGTTCAAACAGTTTTATATGTCTTCCCTACCAGCTCTCCTATGACTTTACAAGAACAAAGCTAATAAATTCCACAGCACCAAACACAGAAGCAACTGGAAGCTGTTTTCTAATCCAGGCCTACACAGCCTTGTGTCTTTCCCCATATCCCACATCCCTAATGACTGGACCTCTCTCTGCATGGATATAAAACAGTCTATCATTTGTATATGAATCCCTTTCTTTAATATTATTAGGCTACATAGGCATATATTTTAAAGAGGTCAAATGGCTTGTTAACACAGTATATATGGTATTGTGTAGTTCTCAGCAAACAGATTTGGCAGAACAGATTTTGAAAGACTTTAACGCGAGCACTTACAAAGTTAAAGGGAAAAATAAAATGTTAGTTTCTATTCTTAATAAAGTCAATCTACCTTATGAAATAACCTCATTTGAGGGAGAACTAGCCAGTGCTTTGCCATGTCTCAGCATCATTACTGGATTACAGCTTTATTACTCACCTAATCATTTGCCCAGAAGTAGCAGCAACATGACATGCACCCTTTTCTGCATGTAGCTTTCTTTTCTTGCTTGTTTCATAACACTTAATTGATCCTGAAAAAGGGAAATACACCTTCAGTCCTCAAAGTAGGACCCTCACAAATGCTAAATTTGTTGAAGAACCCTAGTTCCAGGATGACTTAACAGGGAAAAACTGGATCCTCCAAAAGTCCACTTAAAGTTGACTCTCTTCTGCTCTTTAGAAAAGTCTTTCCCTCAGCCAGGGAACCTGGGAAGTCTATAGTCTTTGAACCAAAGCTAGTTTTTGTTACCCCATATAACTGAGGATAACAGTGGGCTCATTGTCCTGCTACTGTTTCTGTGCAGTGAGGCTGGGATCCAGGTTCTTTCAGGCATTTGCTTTGCTCATGTCATCTCTGCACAGTGGTAACACAGCATGGTCTTTATCTCCGCATATAGTTTCCCTCTGTTCAAGTAATGGGAACTAATAACAGAGGATATGATCCACAGTATGGCATGGTTTGCTAGTTATTTCCCTCTGTAAAAACCAATACAGATAATTGAAAGGATTAAACCAACAATCTGGTTCTAGGTCTGCATAACAAAATAAAAATAATTCTCTTTTTGATCCCAGGAAACAAAAGCAAACCGTTGTAGTTGATGCTGTTAAGAGCGTTTTGAGGCCTAAACATTCCTAGGCTCTTTATACACCCAAAGGGTTTTGCTGCAATTGTAGCTTCCTTTCCTATGACAATGCATCCAAAAGCCTGCAAAAAGAAAAAAAACCAACAACCCAGATTTCCTAGAAATTCCATCTTACCCCAGAGAGAGACAAAAAAAGAGGATTGGAAAAGACATCCTCTTGCAGACTGTTAGGGTGGGATTTTTCTCACCTAGCTCTAAGCATTTACATTAATAGGTGTCAATAGCTGAGCTAGTCACCCTGGGTTCCATTACAGTCAATGGGGAGAAATAAGCACTTTTGTAAAGTAATTTATCTAACCTGTTTCAGACTGAATTGAACTTTAGAAATGCCTCATTCTCTCCACTGACTAGAAAGGGAGCTCAGCTTTACTAGATCACATGTGAATGTCTGTTATCACACCATTAGACAAGTCTCATTTTTTTCTCTCTTCTCTTATTTTTAATTGACCTCCTTTTTTCTTTGTCTTTTTTCATAAGTCATTTTTACTCTTTCTTTTTAGGACAGTTTGTTCTCTCTACACATGATCGTATGAAGAAAACAGTTGCCTAGCTACTCCTGCTTGAGAAAACTCAGGGGAACTCAGCAGCACAGTCAATTCACAGAAATCAGCTAAGTGCTGGGTAAGGAGCTCACAGGAAAGTGCATCAGATTTGGAATAGTTGGAACTTGTTATGTTATACAAGGGAAAAGAGTCATGCTGAGGAAGAGATTACAGTTAATTTGAGAGTGTGAATATGCAGACCAAGGATTGACAGATTTCTTCCAACATCCTTCATTTGGGCTTCTCAGTGAGTTCACCAGGATACTGTGCTTTTCTCAAAAAACATGCGAAAAAAAGCAACGTGCAGGATTTAGCTCTCAAAACCCCACAATACTCCTTACAATTTTTGCTGCATTCCCACTAGTGGCTGATTTCTGTTAGCATGGAAATATTTCTAATACTTTGTCCGTGTCTACTATTATTAATGAACCTTGCTTCTGTAGCACAGGAGAAGAGGTAAGGATTGCAGACATCAAGCAAAATTGAAATTATTTCATTCCTGATTTTGCTACTCCTATTTTTACATGATAATCTACCACTTGAACCAGAGATCTAATTGCATTTCATATTGAAACAGAAAAGCAACTCTTATGTTAGCTACTCCAGACGATCTAGCCATTTAAATTTAACAATATGAAATACGCTAACTCATTTGGAACCCATTTATGGACACCTTTGTTGTTGCTATTGCATTGCTACCAAAACCCAAAGTGGATAATTTAAAACTGCAGCCATATCTCTGGATGTAATTACCAAAGAGGAGGTTATTCCTATGAAATTGCATTAAAATAATAAAATTAAAGAACATATCAAACTAAATAAAAGATATTTAAGGTTGCCCAGAGGGGTTGTAGAGTCTTCATTGGATACTATGGACACTATTCATTGGACACATTGGACACTATTCACTGGACACAACCTTGAGCAACTTGCTCTAGTTTACCCTGCTTTGAGCAGGGGGATTAGACATGACCATCTCCAGAGGTCCCTTCCAATTTCACAATTCTGTGGTTCTGTGACTCTAAGCTTAAAGTCACATTTAATTTTGACTTCACTGAGATTACTGAGATGCTTAAGGTAAGTGCACCTCATACCTGTGTGTGGGATTTAATTTTCAGAATTCTGTCGCAAAGTTATGAGAACACATCCTGTGTTATACATAGAAATGAGCACTTCAATGGCTCTGTTTTGCAGTCCAGAAAGTCTACAGGCATATCTAATTGATACGTACAACATTCAAACTTCTGAACAGAAACACACAAAGATATATAGAAATCTTTCTTTTCTCATTCAGGGTGGGATTCATTTTGACAGTACTTTCATGACTTAAGATAGATGTCTGGACTAAATTAGTCAGTAAAGCATCCTTTTTCATCAATCCAAAGATACAGGCACTTCTAGAAGATGATTTGACCTATCTGAAGACAGGTTTTGAGAATACACAAGATTAATGTCCCAGTGGAGGTCTCCAGTTGTTTTTCTGAGCTATTGAATGCACCTACTCTGCTGACTGAGACTGCATGCATAAATTCTAGTGTTGAAGATTGAAGAGCTCAATCTGAGTCTCAATGTAGATTAAAAATAGGGTATCCCTGATTCCAACAGTGTTTAGGCTTGATTAAAAACTTTCTTTCTTTTTTTTTTAAAGTCTTTTGTCTTCAAAAACTGTCCTAGTTAAAATTTCATATGAATGGTGGCTTGAAAAAAATATATACTATTATGGACACTCTTCTGAATTTCATTTAGTGATTTCTTACTCATCTAAAAAATCTTCAGGGCACACAGTTACTGGGAATTCTGTGAGCCAAGCATGAATTAAATATTATGGACAATAAACTGTCCATAAAACATCTGTGTTTCTATCTTATTGAATTTATTTTCAAAATATACAGAATGCTCTCCTTTAAAAAAAAAAAACAAACCTCCAAAAAACAGTAAAGTCGATAATATGACATGTGAGAATTCCATATTATTTCAGTATCCACTAGCTACCATGCAGAAGGACCAGTTAATTAACTGTTTATTATTCTAACTTCAATAGCTTATATTCACATAGACTGAAAAGACTTGCAGAGATTCCCCAGAGCATATCATGGCAATGATTTTTTTGAAAGACAGTGTAATCAGACATGAATTCCATTTTACTCTGATTATATGTTTTCTGTTGAGTTTTACACTTTAGTGTCATTACAGGAGCAGTTTTACTAGATGGGTTTATACGACCAAAAAGAAATGTATGTGCACAGAGATGTTTAAAGGGATGTTGGACATCTTGTATCAGACAGCAAAACCTTACTTGCTTGCTTGTGTTTCACATCACTAAGATGCCATGGAATAACAGCAAAATAAACTGGGCTTTTTTATTATTATTATAATTCTTGATTATGGAAGGAAAAATAAATGTTAAGTATCTGGAATTAGATGATAGATTTATAGCTGAACTCTGTGCTCTGCACATAAAGCTGTGGAAGTGGAACACTTAGTTTACCATTATGTCATGGTTCATTTTACAAAAGCTGGCCGAGCATTTGGTAGAGTTAACCTTGTTAGAGTCCTAGGCAGATGTTATGAACTCTCTTGGGACACTCATGGTTCAAACATAAGGATGCCAAAGAGCTTTCTTGGCTAATATTAGCTACTACCTAACAGTCTTCTCTTTAGATCCATGAATTACCAGCACTCAGAGTAGTTCATTCAACTCAGTCAAGATATTTCTTAGAAACCCTAGGGAATCTATGAAAGTGCTCTGATTACTTTGAAAGTGTTTCAGTTTCCTGCTCTTAAAAATCACTGCCCTAAAGGACAGAGATGTCTTAGGAGCTGCAACATTATTCAGAATCAGCTTTATCAAAAAAAGTTTTGAAATTAAAAAATATATGTTTACTTAAAAACTCTGATTTCAGTAACAGAGCAACAATTCATGAATCTCAAAACCTGAAACTCATTATTAGGATCATATTTAAAGCTTTGCTCTAGCATTCCTTAACTGTTTTATGGTGATAGCTAATAGCAGCTGTCATAGCCTAGAAAGTTCCTAAAGTGAAATCTGTTCTGTTCCTGTTTTTTACAGGAAGATTATAACTACTTACATGTCAAAGGCCTGCTCTGAATGAAATGTTCCCTAGATAGTCCTCAAAAATATATTCTTTCCCTTCCTTTTTTTTTTTTTAATATATATATATTTTTTATTCTCCCTTTTTCCTGTAATTTGACAATGGGACCTCACACGGTACTGCTGAAATTTATCTATCAAATTTCTCCCTTCTTTTTACGATTTACTAGACTATTACATTTTTACATTTCTGGATTTAGGCACAGGATGCCTTTCTGTGCTTCTGACCTCCGTAAAACACAGATAATATTACTTTATAAATATTCCTGAAATTTTAATAGCAAAAAACCACTATAAAAGTGACAAAATTCAGCTTACTAAGATTTTTTTTCTTAGAGCAAGATAATTACATAAGAACACAAAGATTGATTTGAAGATTGAATTTTCCCAACTCACTGGCTAGATTTAGAGGAATCCATCACACCTGAACTATAATACATGGATGTCTCCAAAGATATTTTTCGTAGCCTTTATTCAGCCCTGTCCTTGGTGCAGCAGGACCTAGGTGATGATTTTTCCAGTGTTTCCTGTACCATATGAAAATCCAGTCCCAAGTGGGTATTTAAGTGCCAGATCCATATAGGAAATGGGTGTAAAAGATCAGTGGTTAGGTGCAGTGAGATTCCTGAAACTCCCGGTTTTGACTTCAAGGCATTACCCCCAACCCAATACAGGTTAATGCTGTTGTAGCTAGGCTAAAATCAGTTTTCTTTCATTCTTCTCTTTTTTTTCTGTATTAGTCTCTGCACAGTGACGTATTCTCAGCAGGAGGAGTAGATAGCGATTGCTTGCAATCTCAGTTATAGGTGATTAGGTCACTTTTCAGAGAAATGAGTTGTCATTTTCCAGACTGAGGAGGGAGCAGGATTCAAAACGCCTGCTTGCCAGAGAGCATAAACACAATTCCGAATTGACACAGTCGCTGAAATATTTAAGCTGGGGAAGATGTCTGACTAGGCAGAAGAAGTACTCTGGAGGTTGGATTCCTTCCACTCCACTTCAGGTACCAGTCAATAGGCAATAGAAAGTTATACGTTTCAGAGGGTGTTTCAACTCCATGTACATGCCAAGTTTTTTTCAATCTACTTAACAACCAGTTCTCCCTCTGCAGGTCTCTGTCTGTCCTCATTAACTCTGATGAGGAGTCTACAAGACCACACTCCTTTCTTAAATGTCTCAGTTAAATGTTTAAATTGAGGAGCTCTATCTGGTCCTAAGAGCCTCTAGAGCTTTTTGTTAAAGATGTGCCCTGACACATGTGGCTGCTGCACAGGACATTTTAAATTAGGCATCACTGTAAATTCTCTCATGAACTCTAGGCCATAGTCATTAAACTTCACGCTTGTTGATTGTAGAAACTTTTCTGTTAAAAAATCATGTTAAATCCCAGGGTGACATCCCAAAGTTACACTATTCCAACTAGCTGCAATTCACATCAAGTAATATTAGGAGCAGAAGTCCACCATTGTCTATACAATAATTTGTATCTCAGTTGTTAACTATGCATTTTCCAAATGTATATTATGAACATTTGTGTTCTGTAATTGGTGTGGAAAGATGATGGTCTCCATAAAGTCCGGTTTCCTTAAAATATTCAAGTGCCTTTACCAATAGGTTACTATGTTTCATTTTTTAAGACTAGTTTTCATTTCATTGAAATGACTTGTCAGGCTTGGATGGATGTGAGTTTCAAACAGCAAACACATACATATGCACAGACCTTAATGAACCTGTGGTATAATTATGCAGAATTATGTGTATGTTGGTTACTGACAATGAATAACAAAAGTACAGAACCTTAATTAAGAAGTGGGAATGTGATACTGTTGGATAGTATTATTGCTTTTTCTGGGAAGAATTATTGCATCTTTAATCACAGACGAGGTTCTCTGAAAATTGTTTGCCGCAAGCAAATAAGAAATTGGAAGAAGAAATGAGCATACAGAAGACTCCCAGCAATCTTATTTTTCCAATGTGACCAAACAGAAATGTTTGCATGCAATTAATGTAGTTGAAATAAACATATTGTGACACCAAATATCATTTTAAGGCACTAGGAGACTCATTCAAGTGAAGCAACTGCATCCACTGCTGCTATACTAAATTTTAAAGAAAACCCACAAAATCCCAAGAGTTTCTCTGCCAGAACTCACTATCTCACAAACTCTGCTGCAGCAGTTCAATACTTAGCCATCATTACTGTAAACAGTCCTTTTCCTTAATCTTTAGTATTATTTTATTGTAACATACATCAGTGGCAGACCAATTACATTGACAGGTCCCTTTCTGTATTGTTTGTTTCTACACATGGCTGAAGCTGAGCAGAGAAATCAGGAGCATGATCACAGTGCATAAAAGCAATACTGATGGTTTAAACATATATCTACTACTGAACTGGACAAAAATAAATATTTAAAAAAGGACAGACCGCTAAGTGATTAATCACTAGGTAGATCTCATTTCATTTGCCTAAATGTTAATTAGAGCACACAACTGTTGAAATTGGAAGACTTTTTATGCATCCAGACTGGCCTTTGTTTCCTGTTCATGTGATAATTGTATTAGTTTTTGAATAATAATATTTATACATGAATATTTACAGCAATTAATTCCACCATTTGGTTCCACAAGGATGTGTCTAAATCACCTATTAAAATGGAGGTAAGAATTTGCAATGGCATAGAAGTCCAACACAGTCACAAATTATTAGTAAGAGGATCACTTATGATTAACAGTTCAGTAACAGATCCTGCCCTTCTGCTTTAGCTTGTGTAACCTCTGACACCCCTGGAAATAAAGGTTTTCTGCATGCCTTGACTTTTGAGCTTTGATAGCACAATAGATGCTGGAGCCTATCTTAAGTGCCATATTAAGTTGTCTGAGCATGACTTGCAGAGCCAAATCTCAGTTTCTCTGTACCATCACTGCAGGTCTATGAAAAGATCCAGAAAAGCCTGCAACACAGCTTGTAGAGCTGATCCACAGCCACCGAGCTGTGCAGGACCAATGCTCACCTATCCCCTTTAAGGAAGATGTGGGTTTTTGCCAGCCAGCATCCATTCTGGGGCCGTTATGAGAAGGACATTTTGAAAGATAAGTAAACAGCATGGTGATCAAGGAGGTGTCAAGGCTTCAAGTGCATCAACAGGGTCAGCAACCCCTTTCCTCCATCCTAGGGGTTTAGCTGGCTGTGTTCAAGGTCAGCTCTGATACGGTGAAGCCATGTAACCTTGGATCAAACTTTTCTAAACACAGCAAAGTGCGTGAGAAAACAGTGAGAAGCCTCACCTCTTGCTTCCTTACCCCAGGAGCTATACTTCAGCCATGTCCTTGGTCTTGGTCCTTCCCTGGGCTTCACTATAGACATTCCCATGCCTCCCTTGCTGATCCTGACCTTGCTTTGCTGACATGACTTCTTAACTTGACCTCTGGTCTGTCTCATCACAGCAGACTTCCCTGATGATCACTGGACTATTTGGCTGACCCTGGTTACCATCCTTGGACCTACTCTACTCTTCTTGTTATGGCACTGTGGGACTGTACCCCTTGTTGATGAGATCATGGCCCCAGCCCGTTACTCCAGCTCCTGGCTCTCCTCTTGCAGAGCAGCCACTCCTGCTGCTTCCTAACAGAAGGCTGCAGTGGGGAGAGATCGAAAATAGAGGCCACCTTATTTCTGGATGGTATATAGTCTGTCATTATTAGCACTTGTATACCTTAGGCGATATACTCTCACATATCTTTATACACATTTTAAACTCAGAAGAAGAAGGATTTTGAGGGAAATATTCCAACTTGTCTTTAAAAAATGCTAGTGGCTGCTGGGTATAGACAGCAAGGGAGATGAAAACAGACAGCACTTCTTCATGCTCCAAAAACACAAAACGTCCTGCAGATCCCTGGAATGAGAAGTGCAGGAAAGATTTCAGAGAGACTCTTCAACTGAAAAATAATTATTTGCAGGGGATCCTAACAAAGAAAGATAAGGCTTGGGACCTGGATGGTGGGATTCGAGGAGAAGATTCAGTTGTGCCAAGCAAAACACACATAACTTCACATTCATTCTGAAAGCCATAAGAAACAATAGGGTGTCATTGTACTTGTGCGGTTTGATTGATTTGTTGGAAAGAAAGTAGGGTTGTTTTATCTACTCTGAACTAGAGAGAGAAGAATGTCACATTGTCTTTATTAACTATATGTTTCCACCCTTTCCTACATTTAAATGCATATATATTGACATATTTTATTTTCTGCTGTATACCCCTCTCTTAACCATGGTTCCAAGCTTCAGTTGCTTCAGTTAAATGCAGGATTAGCAGTAACAGTGGTTTTATTTTTATTTTGCATACACTTCGTGCAACCATTAAAGTACTGACATTTATCTGAATGCCTTTCTTATGCATCCGTGATGCGAACACAGCAATTCCATCCCAGAAGAGACTGGGTAAAGATGCACGGATGAGTAAGGTTGTTTTATTCAGTCTGGACTGTTTTCAGTGAGACGTGATTTGTACCCATTACTGCTCATATTGGTGTTTCTACACGCTGTGAGATCAGAGCAGAGATGGATCATACTTCTAATCCAACTCTTTCTGAAATGCATGGAGGAATCTCAATGACTTCCACATCAATTCAATTCACATATGTATGGGAGTAGGAAACTTCTTCCTTGGGAGTGAAGAAAGGGCTACCTTTTGAAGGAACCCACTGTGGGATGTGAAGGCTGCTGCAAACATTCAATCCATTTGAGGAATCTGTTCAACAGTGTCTCCTCCTGACACTCAGACTGAATGGATTTCCTCCCCATATATCTGATATAAATGCTCCTGAGGTTGATGAAACTTCTTTGGACACAAAAAAAGATATAGGCATACTTTCAAAATTCCCAATTGCTAGCAGGAAATAACAGTTATAGCATGATCTGCCAATTAGAGATAAACTATGATGCTGATGGACTCAAGATCTATAATGAAAACTATGTAGTTGGCAAAATGGTTTTATAACTAGAACTAGGATTTTTTTTTTTTAATATAGATTATGAAACCCCCCAAACCCCTTAAACCTATTTTGACCCATCAGAAAATTTTAGATTTGCAATTTAGACTGAACACAGCAAATGCTCCAATCTCCCAGAAACTTAGGTATTTAGGAGCCTCTTGTTTGTGCCCATGTGTTTCGGAGAAAGGAAATCCAGGCAAATGGCCCCGGCAGCAACTTCAGTATGCAAAAGAGAAACCTGGTTTTGATAGCTGGGGAATGAGAACCCAGGAACATGCCAGTGAAGTCTCTGGTCACTTCTTGTAACACTGAACTGTTGTAGGAACTCTGGTATGCCATGGTACCTGAGTCCTGGCATTTCTTGAAACTTGGAGAGAGGCTGTATTCTGAGTCACGGCTCCAGGAGAGAAATCTCAGGTATAGCCAGGTCCCAAAGAACTTGGATTGACAGCAAAAACTTCACATTTACATCTTTGCTGTCTCTGAGCCTGAAACGTGGGCTCATGGATCCCAGATTCCCAGGCCCAACAGAGTCTACCTGCTGTACTTTCTCAAGAACTGCCGTCAAGTGTGTTATATCAGCTTAATTGTGGATCCAAGTCAAGACTCCGTTTTGACAACAGCTTGTTCACTCGTATAAATGCAGTGCTTTGGGGAATTAAAATGGATGTGCTCTAAATGTGATCATTGACAGAAATAGGGCTTGTGAAATCAAAGGCATGAATTGGAATAGGAAGCTGTGTTCCTCACGCTATGCTCTATATATGCTTGTTTTTGTTATGGTCAGGCACTTATTTAAGAAAATGACATGCTCCATTTAGTGAAAGCAATGGACCTGCTTTAGTGTGAAACAGAAGTAATGAATGCAGTGCGAGGATGGACACCCCACATACTAAATATGGCTCTGGACAAGAACAGATTTGGTCATCAGTGGAGTTGTGTGTACTTACAGCAGGACTGAGTTTACTACAGTGTTTTGTCTTTTTATTGTCATTCATTAAGTTACTTAATTTCCTACTTGCCTCCAGAGAAGGAACTATCTGAACATACACTTTCCTCTCATTTATTTTTATATAGCACTGCTCATATTTAGACTCCTTCAGTGTGTTATGAAGATTTGACCATTATAATGATCTGTAATACAAATGTAACACTCCATATACTTCTAGGTAATATCCACCAGAAAAGTCCTATCCATTGTTATGTGGGAAATATAGAACTGTTCACTGCTTATGTGAGCAATGAGTCAAGATAAATTTTATGTCTGAAGCCACTGCCATCTCAAAAAATTTTCACACACATTTTTGTTCATTCATAGATTGGCACCTTTGGTGACCTTTGATATGCTCTGAAGCTGGACTTACTTAGGAAATGTGTTGTCATCTTATCATCAAATCCTCATTTAAAAGTTTATTTTGTGTATATTAGTAGGTTTTCAAGTGGCGTTCATAGGAAGTGATTAGGTTGTGCAACTCCTAGATGAACATTTTGTGTTTACAAACATATGCTATTTTCTCTGCAAGTTTATTTCTCTAATGCATTCCCTCCTGCCACTCACACATGCAGGGAATTGTTTTGCAACAGCAACATGACACTATCTGTCTATCACAGATAATCTATTCTTTGGCTGGTCAGCGATATTGGCCTGTGCTTTATGCTCTGCCAGGCCTTGAAGGTGGGGAGATCATAATATTTTGGTTATATCTATCTAAGCCACTCTGAAAGCATTCTCATTAATGAGCAAAATAAACAGAACGGTAGAATGCCATAGGACGTGAAAGTGCAGAGCATTTTCCATCCAGGTAGAGCAGCTTAATAGGTCAGCCAGACAAAGTAGATTCCTGACAAACTAAAATAAGATATTTATGCTCTTGCAGGATTGCAGGACTATTCCCTTTCACAGCAGTGATGAAAGATAGTCAGATACTTAAGTGTCTTTCTGGACTACAGCCTCAATAAATTACAAGTTTAGGAAACTCATTTGTCCTATGGCTTCCTTCTGAAACACGCCAGGTGTCATGGGTACATACATCCCCTCAGTAATTGTGCAAATGGATTTTCTGCTAGACAGTTTTCCATGAAAAGGACTGATTCTTAGCCAGGTACATGGCTCTGCTGGATATCATTTAGCTGATGATTTGACCCTAAGTTCTCTGTGTCCTTATTTATTTGTTTTGTCTGAGTGTTTAAGTTTACCATGATAGCTCAGGATGGATATTCCAAAGACAGATTTATGTCAATAATCCAACCAAGTCAGCTGCTTAAACAACCCTCTAAGGCAAGGTTAGAGGTTAAGGTTAGAGCCTTAAACTGCTGAGATCCACATGTACTAGTATCATTCTCATTTCTACATCCTCAATTTCAAAGCTGAGTGGGAGTGCTGTACCAACAGTACAGAAAAGTGATGTCCTCTCTTTTGCATGGATTCCTGGTATTGAATCACAGAATACCTCCAGAATATACACCTAAGTAAGGATATAAATGACAGGATTCACTTCACCTAACGTTAAAGGTGAGATATAGCTCCAAATTCAGAGATACATGGGCTCATTTCAGCTGTCCACACATAGGTATCCTGTGCCATTTGAGGTGCCTTGGCTTGTCTGTGATATTTGCTAGGGGATATCAATTATGGGATACTGTGCCCTCCTAGGGCAGCTGGAGGCCAGGCCAGGTATCCTAAGGCATCTCAAATGGCACTGCTTATCTATATGTGGACAACCCCTCACCATGACAGCCAGAAGCTGGGAGGCTGGTTCCTTGAATAAAGATCTCCACTCCCCTAAAAGGAGTCTAGACACCATGAGCATGATTCGTTTGCCTCAACCTTGGTATCTACTGCCATTTGAGATGTTCCACGGCATCCCAAACATGCATGTGTAGCTGGCAAAATGACATAGGATTCACAGAAAATCTGTGACCTTCTGGAGCAGCAGCTGGACACCAGACAGGATTTCATGGGTTGTCAAAAATGGCACCAGGTGCCAATTACTAGACACCTGAATTGAAACCTTAGCTTAGAAGTACCAGATTATGTTATAAACATCTAAAGTTAGGAAAATGAATCCTGTCTTGAAATAACAGATAGTATCTGGACATTTTGCTTTCCTTCCTACCGTGGCAGAGTTATACCTTATAGCACATTCATGACTTCTTCTTCCAGTTTTATACTTCTTCCAGTTTTATTTGATACACTTCCAGTAATTTTTCCAATGAAGTTGCCAACAAATGCATTTCTGTGTCAATAAGCATTTCCAGGATATAAATCTAAATTCCGGAGATAAGGCAACAGTTCAGATTTAAGGCTCATTTGTTTTGTGGCCTTTGAGCTGACATTATCAATTACCATTTCAATTAGTGCTAATTGAATTGCTGAGGTTTCTAGATGGTGGGCTGATAGCAGTAACTCATTTCATCTAGACCAAAAAACTGCCAGGATCTTTCAATCAAAAACTTTCACTTGTGATTATCATATACAGATACTAAAAGGTGGACTTCTAGATAAAAAAAAAAAAAGCAGCTGTCAAATACACCCTAAAACTCACTGTGACTCTGAAAGACCTTGAACACATGCGTGACTTTTTTAAAACGTCAAAGTAATACAGAGAGTACAATTTATTACAAAAACCTGAACTTAATTGTCATGACAGCTTAGGGTGTTTCTTGAGTGTCAGATGTTATGCTCATAAAACACGATTTAACTCAAACATTACAAGGAGATGCTCCTCTGATTTCTGAATTTCCAGGAGAAAAAAAATGTTGACAATACAGATGTGCTTGTATGTATGTGCTCTTAAAAATATTTTGCCAATAATCTGACGAATGTATAACCAACATATGATTGATCCAGACATCCCAGAAGTAGTTTTGATGTTTCTATGACCGTCAGAATTTATGTTTGAAAGAACATCAGTAAAATGGAAAGATTTTGTTCGTACTGAATTTGTACCTCCTTTCTTTCCATCCAACATTTTTTTTCCATATGTTTGACAACTACCATGCAAGGTTTTAAGTATGTGATATCACTTAAAGGCATGGGCTCCCCAGAGCCTTCCTGAAGTCATTGTGTAATGCCAGGGTCCACCTCGATTGCAAATCAGGAGCCCAGGGAGCTCTGTCCAGTCCACATACCACAGCATTCTTTAGCCCTTATATCTGAGTGTACTTTGTTGATATTGCCTTTTCTGTTTATAGAAACCTAATAAAAATAATCTTAAAAAAAACCCCAACAAAACCACTATGCTTGGCAAAATTTATTCAAACCACAGCTTTTCACATAGTATTTTCACTGTTCTGTCCCTGCCAGTATCAGGAAGTGCCCTTGCAGCAGATGAAGAAAATAAGAGGAGTGTACTAAACTTTTTCAAACCTCAGAAGGGCTTTGAGGTTTGAGCAAGGATCTCAGCAAATTTTTATTTTATCTGAATCTGGTCGTCTGTATTCGTAATGGTAATAAGATTCTTCTCCCTCCTCCCCCTCCCAAATGCCTAAAAACTGGTGGCTGAAAATAACCCAAGAGGAAGGACTGTCCAGTAATTAATGCATCCCTCTAAGACTGAGAGGACTCAGCCTTAATTTCCTTTTCAGACATAGACATCCTATGTAACCATTCCTCTCTGTGCCTCAACTTTCTTTATTAAAAAAAGAAAGAGATTTTGCTTTTGTCACAGTAGTGCTGAGAGGCTAAAGCCATTAAAATGATAGAGTGGAAAAAATACTGTGCTAAGGGGCAACCGTAAGTTCCTTAGGACATGTTCACAAGTTTCCAAGTGATTAATTTATCACAGCTTAATGCATTGTTGCTTTCCAGCTGAATTGTGATTGCTGACCGTAGCATTCTGGCTAACTGCAAATGTGAAATAAATGTTGTAGCAGAAGCCATTATGCAGGAGATTAAAGATACAGCACATTACTTTGCAAGTGAGAAATGGTAGGAGATCACACAGAAAGCTACTACTAATCAATTGGGTCAAGTGCAAAAAGCCATTTCACTCACATGAAACTTACCTTTTGGTGAAAACACACTTTAATTTGCTTTATTAAAATTCTGACAGAAATGTGTAATCATCCACTGACTGTGGATATACACAATTTCAAATTTTCTTTGGTGTTCAGCGCTGCTTGGCATCCTAGCTTTGGTTCAAGCTCATTCCTAATTGATTATATTGTAATGAAGGGTACAGGAAGGGGGTAGGAAGAAGAAGAAAGCTCAAAATTGCCTTCCAGGCATAAAATGTGTTTTGATTTACAGTTAATGAAACTTTTTTATTACTCAAATTACCCCTTAATATTGTGGCTGGATTACTCTGGAATGGCGTTATCACACACATATGTCCCATTGGTCTACATCTCAGCAGTCAGGGTGGGTTTATTTTGGCAGGCTGGAAACAATGTCAGTGGTTCTCTTTTTATTTAAAGCAGCAATTGGCACACTTGAAGAGTGCTTAATGGTTTGTTTTCAGAGAAAAGAAACTTGTTACAGTTTGGGAAAATGCTTTTATAATCTTAGATATGCAGACGTAGATGTAGATACATATGTGTATATATACACATACTATATATGTAGGTATCTATATATACATACATATGTATATATTTTAGAAGCCATTGAAGTTTTAAAATTACCTCCTTCCTTTTTTAAGACTAAAATTGTCTTCTCAAATATTCAACCCCGGTCATACTTCCCCTCTTTTTATCTCCCAGTGAATATCATTAAGAAGTGATCCTCATGAACTACAGTTGCTGATGGTTTCAAAAAGCAGCTTCGGTGTACTAGTTACTTGCCAAGGAAATTTTAGGAATGTCTCATTTTAGTTATTGAATGGATTTAACAGCAACTTTTGCCAGAATGAATGATAACTGAATCTCAAGAGCTTTGGTTTAGTCCTGGTAGGGCTGCAAAAGTTCAAATATACATCTGGGGGCCACTGAAACCACAGGAAGGCTTGCTGTTGACTTCAGCTGTCTTTAGGTGTTGGCCTCAGAACTTGCATCAGGCTCCCAGTGTGTTTGGGTTCCTCCTTTCTCTCTTGGCCCCACATGACCCCCGTCTTTTGAAAGACACTGTCACAAGCCCAGGCCTCATTACACTGTTGAACTCTGCTTACTTTTTTTAGTGGATGAATTTCTGAAGCTCTACACCATTTCCACCTGTTTTGGATGAAAATGTATTTGTTGGGTGCATTTCAATTCCTGCTTCCTGAAGTCCTTCATATGCAAAAGCCTTTGCTTAGACAGTCCCTGCACAGACAAATCTTAGCCCAGACAGAATGCAATTGGATCAGCAGCACCGTATGGCTTGCTCACACAGGACATTCCAGATGGGAATGTCATTGGTTTTTTCCAGTTTCCTATGAATGTCATTAATGCAAAACATTATTCCAAATTCAATTTAAAAACATTAGGCTGAAGTGAGTTAAAATTAGAATAACCTTGTTAGATGAAATTCAAGATGTATGTAGCACATCTTCAGAAACAGCCTTCATAATCTCCGAATAGCTTTATTACTTTCTCTTCAGTCCCATAATTTTTTCCTTTTTAATTAACTGGTAAAACACAGAGGTTTATACTCTCTAGTGTTTGATAGTAATGAATTCTTCCTTTGTAATTTGATCTTGTCATATTACATTTAAATCCTTCAGAATAGACAACAGACATGTCCTAATCGATTATTATAGAGATCTTTCTAGTAGTTATATTTTCTCTTCCCAAACAAGACCCCATAGAGCTGACTACCTAACTTTCTAACACACGTTCAATTCCTATGAGGGTAAGCAGGAGTATAAAACCACAGATATCTGATAATCTCTAATAGTTTGATTGTTCAAATTTAAATGAAATGAACACTTCTTTTGAAGAAGCTTTCTTGCAGTCATACGTTTTCCTTTGCTTTGTTCCTGCTTTATTTGAGTCTCAGCTTCTCTCTCCTTGGGAATGATTTATTAACTTTATACTACTGAAAGAGACAGAGGCTGCATGCTGCTGAATTAAACAAGCAATATTTTAAACAAGTATCATATACAATATAATCTTTTTCAGCCATTTGTGATTTAAGTTTCTTGGTGTGTTAGATTAAAAGAAAAAAGATATTTATGTTCGTATTTATTCTTTTAAACTTTATCCTAAACTTCAGGGAGTACAATCATATCTTTGCTTCCATTCATCAAGCAATTCCTGCTATCTTTCACTTACGGATGATATTATTCTCACTTGGAATATAAATTTCAAGCAGAAATTTTTGTTGTAAACTAAGAAATGACACAATAGATTATAATAGTCCCAAATCTAATTCAAATTGTTATGGCTTTTCCCTCTGTTTAATTACCTGTAAGAGCCCTACTAAAAATGATTTATAAAGGAGCTTAATGCTGTATTTCAACAACTCTTTTCTGGAATTTGTACTCTCTTGCTGTGTTGTAAATTTATAGAAGGTGATCTATCTTTAGCCTCCCTTGGAGGCTGCTTGCTTAGTGCTTGATGTAATGTACAGTTTATTCTTTGTTGCTTTCTAAACACAGCAATCATGATCAGTAGAAGAAAGATCCTGCCAGCTTTTGAAAAGTCTTGTGGCACTTTCTGGGAAATTATTTATCACTTTTCCCAAAAGTGGTGACTGCCTCTTTTCTTTTGTGTTAACTTTTTTCATTTTTGTAGATGTTAAAATTTTTTGAGGATTTTATTTTTTTGGAGAAGCTCAGAAATCTATCCAGGAAAAATAATTTTTTTATTAATGTTCTATTGAATCACAAAGCTTCTTTCTAGAAAAGATAAAAGAGAAAGTTTCAATGGAAACAAATAAACAAGTAGGTTTGTGCTGAAAAATAGCACAGAAGAGCTTGTATTTGTGCGAGAGGAATGACCAGGGGATCACGAGGACACTAGGGAGTGATATGGGAACTTTTTGATAATATCCTCAGAGGCAGGCAATGGGCATTTAATGGGGTTCAATCCCATACCTGTGGTTTGAAGATACAGTGTATTCTTGTGCATGAACTGTGTTTAGGAAGTGAGTTTACTTACATGGAGAACTACTGTCTTCAAAAAATGTTAATTACAAGAATATCTCTGCGAATAAGTAGATGTCTTATTAATCCTTTTAGTCTTAACATAGGCCTTTCTGCTAAGTAATATTTTACTGAATCCTGCCTAGTGAACTGAAAGTCATCAGAAATCCTAGCTCGGCTGGGACACAGAGGATAAAGGCTCATAACCATGTAATAAACCATGCTGTAATAAACCATGTAATAAACCAAACTTTACCATGTAATAAACAAAAGGAACATTATGGTTTAGGATATATGTCATTTTAACAAAAAGCACCAATGGTGTTTATCCCAACAGTATTGTTCTTTTCTAATCACAATTAGTAAAATTACATTACCTAACTACCTCTGAATGGAATCTTTTAATCCAGAAGTACTCCCAGTGATCTGCATGGGAATGAGTAAATTATTGTGTAATGTGAATATGGATGTCTTGTTCTGTCTCTAATCTAATTTGTAGATTAATATAGAAAATTACTGCCTCCTAGACAAAAAGAGAAAATGCTGCAAAAACTGTTTCTACTTTCCTTTGTGTGCCTGGGGACTGAAGTATCCATTTATTTGTTTTTTAATAACTGACTTATGGTATGGTGGAGTTTTGGGTCTCAGATAACTCTTCTAATATTTTTTCTAACATCATGGCATTTCTGGCATGCCCATGATAAAATAAATCTCCCTTACTTAGAGGAACCCTTTGAAAAACAATATTTGAATAGATTTTCTCTCGCTGAAGACAGCTGTCACTTTTGCTGCCCTTATCTCCTGGGTATCCAGGGTTGGAAAGGTCTTCTTTTGAATTTATTTTATCATTCTACATTTGTTGCTCATATGGTAGACATTTGCTGACTCTATGGCATATGTGTTATGCAAACCCCAGAGACTAGAATGTTTTGAACAGCCATGAGCCGTAATTCCAAACATATTAAGAGATTAAAATAATTGCACTGTTTAATTTTACAAGCTTTCCACAACAAACATAGCCACCCACTCCTATACTAAAAGAAAACGAAGTGACGACAAGGTCTACACTGTTTTCCAAGGTCAGCTGTGAAATGACTTTCTTAAACCACATAGATTAAGATAATGGCCTTGCTGCCCTTGCACACCCAAGCCTTCCAGTAGGACTGGTTATAACATAACTAAATTAATTATTTCTGATTTTCACCTACAGCTCTTTTTAATAACATCATCAGGAACCATGAGTCTGAATTGCTACTGCTGGTTGGAAAAGCCCGTAAGTACCATAGTGATACATGATCAGGGCTCAGGGACGCGTACCCGCTCATCTCTGCAGTGTGTTAGCCCAGCCTCTGGCTTGGTTTTGGTCTGTGCCATATAGCCCTCTCCTAGACAATGCTTGGCCAGTGTTCAGAGGACCTTGTTTCTGAGGGGAATGTGGATGTGAGCTGTGCTGTGCCACCACCTCTCAGGGCCAGAGAAATGGCCATGGTCCATTTCTTTCACCAAGACAGATGTAGCCAATAGAGAATGCATATATGAAGGCTGTGGTCCTTCCTGTTTGTCTATTCTATATCTTAATTACATATAAAATAGAAAATTATACCTAGATAGAAAAAGAAAAACCTTCTAGTAATGCATGTTTAACTGGCTGACAGTTATACTCTGCATCTGGAGAAAGATCTGAGGATTCTGGAGATTTGGCTTCCAGATTATTGGGGTCAGGGACCTGGTGGGAATTTTGACTCCCATCTGCTTGCAAAGCCAGGTTCTATGTTCATTTGCACAACAACATGAGGAAAAAACTAAACTATGTCTGATATATGCATCTATACTACGTACATCTTTTCATCATAATGGACTCTTGTCCACACTGTTTATATATAAATAGATGCATGTATGTAATTTATTATTCTTCATGAACAACAGTAGAATAATGCTTTGGTATAAACTTTGATCCCTTTATTTTTTTCTCTTTATCTTAATTTAATCTAATCTGAAATTCTTATTAGAGTAAGAGTAATCTTTGTCCTTTAAGTATGAAATATCTAAGAAAAGTACAAAGTACCTGAATCTTATTACAAATGAAGGAAAAAAACCTCACAAGAATAAGTTTTCCAGTGAGATTTCTGATAATTCCTTCTTGCAGTAAGGCGGGCACTATTCCAAACAACGCATTCTTTTTTTTTTATGTATTTGAAGTACTTCAGCTTCTGCTAGAAACCTGAAAGTACAGAGACTTGCAAGGAAGTGCATTCCTGTGACATATGATAAGTCACAAGAGAGAAATATCTATGCTTTCTATCATCAAGTATAAAAAAATTGTGTGCATATTTCCAATAGTTTGGGGGATCATGAAATGTATTTACAAAAAAAAAAAAAAAAAAGTTGGATTCAATCATTATAAATTTTGGACTTGTTTCTGTAATGTTCCCAAAACCACAAGGATACAATTTCTGGCATAGAAAGTCCTGGAAGCTGGGAGATATCCCTGGAAGCTGGAGGACCATAACTGCAAAGCGTCACTCTATCCTTGCCCTGTTCATGCTGTGTCCACCGCCAATATGTCCACTGCCTGACGTGTCAGAGACAGGAGACTGGGCTAGATGGAAGTTTAATCTGACCCTGTATGTTTGCTCTTATATAAAAATCACAAAGCAAATGACGCAAGGTTTACAGAGTAATAACTTCGTCCAAAATAATCTTCTTCAAATCGACAGTAAAACTTCCATGAGCTTCAGTGGAGCAGACATTCAAAATACCAAACAGTCCCCCAAATTCATTAGAAACATCCAGCTCTGAATCCAAGCACCAACCAGCTCACCTTTTTGATGCACCTCTGAGCAGAATATACAAATTATTTCTCCTTTCATTGCAATTTTGCATCGACATGTTCAGCTGCAATAAACTTATCTCCTTGAAGTTATAACTGGGTTGATCCATCCAGAAAAAGTACACTGTTTAGCTTCAGTCGTGCTTGTAAAATGTTGATGAAAGTTTCTGGCATTAATGTTAGGGAAGCATTCAAAAAGGAAGCGGTTTTCCAAGTATGAATAAATGCTGATTAAAAAGATATGGAAAAATCCAACTAAATTCAGCTTATTTTTCTCTGTTTCTTGCATTATGCATTTTTCTACTTAAAAAGAGCACTCAAATTTCAGTTTTTGTAGGAGTTTATTTCATTTTTTAGAGGATTTCTGGTAAGAAGAGAGGGAAATAGGGTGTAAGAAGGAAGTAGTTACTTGTACTTTTTAGCTACTTTCTTGACAGGGTTTTGGGGAGTTTTTAAGTGGATTTTCATACAAACTAAATCACAGGGTGTTAATAGAGATTTGTTTAATCTCGAAGGAAAATTCATTAAGAAAATGAATAGTTTTCATAAAGGCAGAAACAGGTTTTGAAGTCAGAAAGCAAAAACATTGCTGTGTGATTAGGTCAAAGAATAACATCGTACAAATATCACCCCACTGGAAAAATGCTAAACGCTTCAGTATGTCAACAATCAGTGGCCCTCACCCAGCAAAGGATCTGAATGTGAAGATGAGCATATGAGATATCCCATTAAAACTAATGGCATATGCAAAATTAGGTACATTGGCGAATCCTTTCCTGGTCCATGCCTGTGATTTGTTTGCACAGTCATCAAAAAATTGCATAAGGCAATGGATATAGTGAAACTAGCTGACTAAGAAAAAAATTATAAATGGGAAGAAAAAGGCTAATTTCAGAAAAATGCTGAATTGTCCACTCAGGCTCAACAAAAGTGCCCGAGTTTCTGACCCTGTCACGGTGAACACAGAATCTCTAGTTTTAGTCTCCAGAGGGCATTGACAGTAACCCTGGAAGCATGTTGCAGATGTTGTCTCTATAATCAACTACAGCACAGGCCCCAAAAGCTCATTAGAAGACTCAGCTTTGTAGTCATGTCTCCAAATACTCCTCTCCTTTTCTCACATATCTAGTCACACTTTTCTCATTTCACCGTGCTGTAGTCCCATAAACTTGAGTTTTATGTGAAGGCTTGTCTGTGTTAAGTGACAATCATCCTTTCAAGTTAACTCAATTTCTGATTTTCCCACTGCTAGAAAAAGACTTGGTCTTAGACGTGGACTCCAAGTAAAGCAGCTGGCTCGAACATGTTCAGAGGAAATAATATTTCAGCAGAATAGAAATCATGTGTGGAAGCTTTAGGAACTGCCTCTAAAGCTGACATATGTGCCCCTTATTTCCTCCTTCTCCCTAATAATGTTAATGAGGCTTAGATTGGCTGGTGACATTAAAAATTTAAGATAGTAATCAGGAGTTAAATCACATATTCCTTCATCACACTGCTCTCCCCCATGATAGAGTGGTCTGTTGCAGATTCAGAAGGTGTGAAATCTATTCCTTGGATAGTTCTGATATTTTCCTCTTCACTTCTGCAGCTGGTCCTTTCATGTCACTTTTGTTCTATCCCATTTCTCCTGCTCATTCCTCACTGATATAAACTCTGCTTAGCATCTGGGAAAGTTCTCCAGACCACTTCCTGAACCTACAGACACTGGTAATAGTAATAGTAAAAATAATGAAACATTTACGTATATATTATGCCTGTCTCTAAAATACGTGGGGCTCCGTGCAAAAATAAATGCCACCCAATCAAAATAAATAGAATAAAAACATAATAAATACATGAAATAAAATGCAAACAGGTTTGCAGATGCTTGGACCCAAGGTCACCCAGACACATGTGTTTTATCTCAGCGTAGATTGTAGCAAAGTCTGCATAGCCATTAGTCGAGTTAACCTTATTGTAGCAGTTTCTACAATAAAGTTCAGGCTCCTGCATAAGCACGTGTTTATTTTGTACATAAGCATGGACCTAGCTTTAAGTCCATTTCAGCAGCATGTGTTCAATACACCTGCTATCCCGCCGACAAATTTTCGGTTCCACCTCTGTGTTTACAAAGAGCAATAATACACCAAAGCCAATCAAGTAAGTTACCTTAACTGTTGAACTGAGGTGAAATTCTCTGTGCTACTGTGAATATATATATCCCCTGGTATTCATATGAATCTTGATATATTGATAAACCAATAATATTGGTATAGTGGTATAATACTGGCATACTGATATAAATATTCACCTGCAGACCAGTGCTGTTCTAAACTTCCTCAGTAATCTTTGTGTCTCCTATTTATCCCATTTCATCTCATATATTCACTACACAGTGTCTTCTCTTCTAAGCTGTGCAACTGACTTTTTTCCCTCAGTGACAGCCCAGTCTTAGCCGGCATGCCAAAAATGTTCTTTTGCTACGTTACTTGGTAGACTTGTGCTTTCCTCTGCTGGTGTGATTAAATAAATAGTCTGCACTCAGATCTCAGAAAAATCCAGTGGGACTATATGTCCAAGTCACTGGGATATATTTTTTCAAATATCCACACTACATAATTGTTCTTGCTTCAGCATTTGAAAGGCAACCATCCAACTCACTTCTGAAAGAAACAATGATGAATAATCTACCAAATGTCTTAAAGTCTCCTTTCTGCCTCTGTAGTTTTGCATGGATAGTATGCACCCCGGGAAATGTGCTGTTCCTCAACTTCATGATGGCCCATTTTCATTTCAGATTGCTTAGAGCTGTTTTCCTTGGCATTGGGACTGACTGAATGAATCATCCCCATCATGCACAGCAGGGCTGTCTGGGACAGGGTGGTTGAGTAAATTGCTGAAGTGTTCCTTCTTGCTTTCCCCTTCTTTCATCAAGACCTTACGATCTTTAGTCTAACTGTGGTTTTAACAATTCATAAGCATGTCTCTCATTTCCTTCATAAGCATGTAGGTGGCATTTAACTCACCCTAATTTTAGCTGTTCAAATGTTAGTCATTTTGCATTAACTCATCATCTGGTCTTCCTCTAGAGTCAGCAAAGAGATGCTGGCAGCTTCAGCAGACTCATTGCACCTGAAAGCGTCCAAAAGAGTTAGGCTCTACGTCTGCCTTCAATTCTAATATCTGCTTCTTGAGTCAGTTCTTTTCGTTACTTCTTATATTTTCACTTTTTCTATTTCATCACATCCAGGACTCTAGATTAACTCCTTTTTAGGGTCAACTGCAAAAGCACTGAATTCTTGGAGACCTAGAGAGGTATTCAGGGTATAGTGAGACACACTGGTAAAAATCTTACTGATAGGACTGTCTTAATTACTTTTGTCTGATAATTTCTATGACATTCATAATGACTTAGAATATAATCAGAATCAGTTGAGTTAGTCAAAGCCTAAAAGTGTTTAAATCCGTTGAAGTCAAAGGTAATATCAACATAATTCAGTATGAACAATGGCTTTTCTTATTCTCTTTCATATCATTGAAGTGTGCCTTGTAACTATATATGGGTGTCGTAGGATTCTCAACTTGACAAATTCCTCTAGGTAAGGCTGTAAAAACTGCTTATTTCAGGAAGATTAAGTATGGAGGCAGCTGGTCAAAAAAAGAGATACTTTGCTGATTTTTGAAATTTCATACTGATTCTGATTTTGAAATCTTCAAAAGGAATTCATATCCTTTATTTTCCTACATTTTAGAAACCTGTTTTGTAGTTAGAAAATATTTTCAAAACAGATGTTATGACAATAATATCTTAAAGTTCATTATTTTTGTTTCCCATTATAATAATGGGAACAATTTATAAAAAAAATAGTATCCATATTAATGAAGACTTTTCAAGGCATTGCTTCTGGGATGGGATTTATTTCACCTGAAATACACTGTGTAAATGTAAGCATGTGATTTAAGCTGGTCATCTAGACTTCGACTAGTGTCAAGAGAGTCAGGTGTCACGAGTCTGCTCTGGAAGATGACAGGGATAATCTGAGGCAGGTACCCAAGACAGATGAATATTGAAGTGACTGTTTCTATGCACTAAGCTCCAGGGACATAGAAGCCTTGCTGATATGTGATGGCAACTCTGAGACTATCAAAGTTAGGTTAGGTGAAGAATCCTATCCATTAACTATAAATATGGATGTTAGAATGACAAATTTGGTATGCTCTTACAAGATTTGTCTCTTTGAGCATTTTGATGCAGTTTTACAGGTGTTGACCCCTTCTGTTCCAGTATAAATTAATGACAGACTATAGTCAGAATGCAAAACTATTTACAGCTGCACAAGTGTCTCTTCTTGCAGTATAAATTCCACATGATAGAAAATATAATTTTTTTTTTGGTACTGCTCATCTACTGTCATCAGAAACTGCCATTTTCACAGGCAAAGATAGAACTTAATATAAGAATCAGGCAGCAGGATTGAATATGGTGCTGACTAGTTGCCTTTTATAAACCTAGTAAAAAATTCATGGATGTCACTGGACTCTCCCAATTGAAGTCAGTTTGTATGGTGCTTATAGGCAGCCAGTAGAAGGAACAAAACCACTGCAGCTCAGTCCAGTGACTTAGTGCACTCTGAAGCAGAACTTGCTTTTGAGGAATGGGGAATACCACAGCCATAGCTGGCGCAAGTGCTTTTCAAATAGTTTTTTCTTAATTCACATTTGAGAATTCAGTTTTGAAATGCAAAAACTGACTGCAAATTAGGATTGGGAAAGAGCTGGATAAAAATCATAAGAGCATAATAAAGTCTATTTTTAAAAATTCCAAATGACATTGGAATGAAGAAATTGCTGGGTGGTTCCACAACTAGCTGAATGACATTATCACAGAGGACATATGTAGCTACTTTGAGGTTATGATGGAATATCTAATCAAGAAGCTGACAGATGAATAGAAAATGTCGTGCCATTAAAAAAAAATAAAATCCTTTCTTTCTATTTAAGCTTGTGTCCATTAGTTTATGATTCAAGAAAGGAATCAGTATTGACAGAATATAAACCTCTGAAGCTTTCACAGTTTGAGTTCTGAGCTGGAAGGAAAGAAGCTGAGCCCCAGACACACAAAGAAATGCTGGGAATGGTGAGATGGTAATAGGGATTCAGACTGCATATACTAAAGTTAGGATTTTAAGCCTCTGTAACAAATACAGATCAAAGCTCCATCTCATACGGTCCATACACTTCGTGCTTTGTGTGTGAGTTAGTATTATATGACATGAAAGAGTGCATTATTAATGTTTTACCCACTGAAAATGCCAAAAGAACAACTGCACTGAAGTGCCGACATAAAGGAATGCCCTCTCTGTGGAAGGAAAGTGTCGGAAGCCTCTGTCCACCTCACTAACATCTCTGTTTGGAAGGACTGGCATCAAATGAGACATTCCACAGTAGGCATGACTAGGTCAAAACCATTTTGATTTAGAGGAAGGTTTCTGACCTATGGGAACACAGACTTATATATATTAACAATTATTTACATTCTGGTTTGGAGTATTCTTGTTTGATATCAAGCTTTTTGGTGTTTTGCATTTGCTACACCTGTAAATGAAGATCCTAAAAACTTAACCGAAGCTGTTCTTGGTTAGGCCAATAGTTTTTCCAGTCACGTATTCTCTCAGCAGTCACTGATGGATGCCTAGGGAAGAATTTAAAGACAGGATGAAAATGCTTCTAAAAAGCATTGCTTTAAAGCATTCCTTTAATCTCCAGTTTTTGTTGCTTATAAACTTCTTGTGTAGGAGAAAATGCCTTCAAATTTATTAGCCTTTGATTGATTTTTCTTTATGATTTTTTTTGCTGCCTTTTGAACATGTTTTCCTTCACGGACTTCACCATTTACAATTTTACTGACTCTCTTCTGCCTGAGAATAAAACTTTTAGCCTTTGTCATTAAAGAATGTATAATCCTGCACTCTGTGCCTCTCGGTGCCTTTGGTCTCCCTGTAACATTCAGTTTAAATTTTTCCCCTTAGCCCCTTTGGTTTAGACAAAACCTGTATCCAATGTTTTATCTCCTAACAGATTACTTAGTTCCTGAAAAATCTGAACCACTCTTCACTGTGCGACATTCTCAATGTTATCATCCGCCTTTGCCTTTCCACATTTCTGTGTGTGCAGGGTACTTCATAGTTCTCCACTACCATGAATGCACTGGTTCTTCACTTTCCAGCAGCCTGAGTTTTTTCCCCCAGCTGCTGGTGAGTGCTGATATCCTCTACTGATGAAACCTGGCACATGGGAACCATCAGTGGAGTTTTTGTGGTCTCCACCAGACAAGAGCCTGCCCAGCACAAGCTTTTAACAACCTTTTCTTCAAGGTCCTTTCACACACAGGTGCAACCACGGCTTCCTCATTGAAAGTTAGGGACTAAATCCTTATTAATTTTTTATTTAATTGTCTGTTATTGATTAGACACTTCTGAAAATGTAAGGGTAAGCCTACACTGGTAAATCCATGTTGAGATGATCTAATAAGCCTTTGCCACACCTGTTGATTAACTGGAACATTTATCCTCAGGATAGCTATCATTACGACAATCTAAAGATCTAGATAAACCATACTGACTATGGGTAGTTTCAGTTTGCTAAATGTTTATTCTTACTATAATGGAAATGTTTCCTAATTTTTAATTATACAACCTTTCATATTTTGTAGGGTGTAAACTAGGACAATAATTGCTCATTCAATGTGGGAATAAACAGCAATATTGTTGAAGTGCAGGTCTACCACTGAAATTCACAGTTGAACCTAATTCTTCTGCTCTGGCAATCAGCTGTAAAGAACAGATTCACTGTGGCAAGAAAACAATCTGATCAAATGAGATTACATGTGTGTGTGCAAAGAACAAAGAAAAGCTAAGCATGACATATAGAGATGCATCTATATGTCAGAATTTTGTGTGCTTATCTTGTAACAATATATTAGCATAAGTAGAAGGTTATATATTTTATTGTAGTATTTTATTGCTTACAGAGCCACTGAGTGCTTAGCTTCCTCTGTTCCTCTCCCCCCAAAATGTGTTCTATTATATGGAAAGAATAGTAAATATATAGGTGCATTATATAATCCATGAATTTAGTACAAATTGAACAGACAGATTGCAGTTATAATACAGATGTTCTGTTTATTGGCTAGAAGTCCAATAAAGGCAGTATTTTGAATTTTAAAATAGAAATGTGCAATTTTCATTTGGGATATATACAGAACCAGGTAGATGGGTGCACATAGAAATTACTTTTAAAAGCATTTCTATTTGCAAAATCCCTATATACAGAGCACATGCCCAGAACTCTGGTTGCTTTCCATTTCAAATTGCCTATAAAGTTGGAAGTATTTCCATAATTTTAAATTGCCCACATAACATAGGAGGGATTGGAATTATGGCTGCTCCTCAAATTTGTTTTTATAAGCACCTGAATTTGGAACTGATTCAAATGGCATTTTAATATGTGCTGGGTCAGGCCATACTGATTTAATTTATAAAATATATTTCTCAAGAAAAGGGGAAATTTAAAGAAGTGGAAAATATAATAAAATTTGAAACTAGATGGCAGAAATGCACCCACAGAACATAGCTGTGAAGTAAGTCAACATTAAAGGGCAAAATGTAGGACTTTGTGGGCTACTGATGCAAAGATTATGGAAAAGCTCATGAAAACGTGTCTTTCTCTTCAGAAACACACAAACCCGTGTCAAGTAATCTTTTGAGTAGCTGGCAAGCTGGAAACTATTTTTGCTGAACACACAAGGCATGCGCTGATCAATAGTGTATACAAGTGTCAGCAAATCATAATTTGACTCATACCGTTTGCAATTGATACAGACTCAGCACATTGCTAACATTTAATCATCGGAGAGGACCACTGATTTCAGTGCTTGATGTACTTATGCATTGCACATACTCCTAAAGAAGTTGCTGGACTTTTTCCCAAAGTAATAGTTGATTATAGGAAAGATTCTGATTCTTTATTTCCTCATAATTTTGAGAAAAAGTTTGCAATTTTTAACATTAATTCTTGTGTGCATTTTATATAGGCTAGCATAATTAATCTGTCTGTAGAACACAGACATTGAAACTAGAAATCAAATTATCAAGTCAGGATGCTCAGTTCATAAGGAAATATTATGAGATAGCGTGTGTGTTAGTCTTTCTTCCAAAAAGTATAACGGACTAGATTTTCAAGACTCAGATTTTCCAGTTTGTCTGAGAGCTGGACCCACCAGTAGGATGCCTCCTGGTTTTCATACTATCCTAAGGAAGGTGCTTTGCAATATGCAAGGAGGAAAATTGCCACACACTGAATTGCCAGCAGTGCTTGCTGTAGCACCTGTAGGGACCCTGGAATTTTTCCAGCCAAGCTGAGCCCCAGCCCTGCATCAGTGAGTTTGTGGAAACAAGGCTGCAAAGCTTCAGGCTACCTGGATAAAAGTAAAATCACCAATTGTAAAGTGTTCTGGTTGTATGAGTTTATTTATAGACTAACATAAACTTCAATGAAAAGCTCCATGAATGCTGAAAGTAATATTAAAAAAGTGAAATTATGATTATAAGCTGCTGAATTGTCTATATACCTGATTATTTAAAAAAAAAACCTTCTATTAAAGCAAAGCAGGTATTTCAACCAATAAAACAACACATTAAATCATAGATTAAGAAATTGCCAGAGCAGGATAAATAACTACTTGAAAAAAAGTGAAATTCAGAAAGAAACCAATCAAGCAAGACCCAAGCAAAATCCAAACTTTAAGAAGAAAAACTCCTTTCAGGTACACGGGTGCCTAGCAAAGCATTTGCTGAAATCTTGCACTGTGATTAGGGAGGTGCATGGAAGCAGAAGAAATCAGTGTGGTTCAGTTCCGAGCAGCTCCATTAACCATGTTCTTTAGAGCTTTATTACCTTTCTGTGGTTTAAAGATGTATTCTTTTAAAAGCTACATAGATTAACAGAGATAGTAATGTGTCCTGGAGATGCTGGTTATGGAGCCATAATGTCAAGCTCTTAAGACAGGGAAAAGTTTGGGAAGGAGCTGGAGTAGCAAATAGAGATACTCGAGATAATACAGTTTAATATGTCATTAATATAATTAGTAATTATTGATAATGAATCATTGTGGCAATAGCATGTGATGTGTGTTATCAGAGGAGACAAGCTCATAAGAGGGCAATTCTGATTTCTAAATTAATCTGCCCTCAGTAATACTTTCTATTAAACTCCAACACACAGCTTGTTCACCACACCTTCCTGCTCATCAGTTTGAATGATCATCTCTGTCATAACTGAATTGTCCGGAAACAAAGATTCAAGAAGCAAGTGGAAGCCAAACTAGCTAGCAGCAAAGTAATAATGAAAGGGAAAGAGTCCAATACATGTAAAATTAATTTAATGTAAATATGCCAAGAGTTAAACCATGTTTATCTACAGAATTATTTGTCAAAAATCCCACCATTATATTTTGTGGCAGATATGTTGTGAGATAGAAGTAAAGGACCCTTCTCCAACACACATAAAGAAATACAGGGCTTTTATCATACCGGGCTACCACTCACTTATGCAAGTATGGATGTACTTGAACACAGATGAGTGTGTGTTACTCAGTTTAGATTACATCTAGAAATACTTGTTCTTAGTAGACACAATCTAAAAAAATAATATTCTCAGATTATTTTGGAATGTTTCTTGAAGAATGAAGTCAATATAAAGGATTTTCTGAAATAACTGCTCCCTTTAAAATAATATTAAAAACTTTGTAAATAATGGAATGTTGTTGCTTTGCATTGTTTTTCTTTTTTTTTTTTGTAATTTTAGAAAAAAAAATAAGCACAAAGCATCAAATGTTCTTATAAATTATATTTTGGAGAATATCAGGGCACATTCTTGTTCAAAAAAGTTCAGATAGAAAGCGTACACCAAGGGACTAACATCGCTGGCCGGTTTTCCTGAGAAAACAAACATATGAACAAATTTTGCTGGTGACTGTTGCTTTGGAAAGTTTTTATTGCAATTCCATACACTTCGAGTCAAATTCTCCGAGCATCCCTATCACGGCAGACTGCTTTTCAAAGGATTTCAACCTTTACTAATACACTAAAGGAAGCAAGTAGGTTTTCAGAGGTGCTCAACGTACTGAGTGCTCTCAGAGGAGGACACTCAGGACGCAGCTGATCTGAGTGCACGCTGCAAACTCATTGACTTATAACTGTTCTGGTTTCTCTGTGAACCATTTCAAGGAAGAGAAAAACTGAGGGGGCAAAGTGGAAGAAGAGAGAGGTAAAACTATTGTTTTTGGAGGCAGTGTTACTGGTGACACAGTATGTTCTGTTCAGAGAAAACTGCGGGAGATTACTCTGCTTCCCTTCAAACATTTTGAATATATTCTAAATGTAAAAACAGATCTCTACTTCTGACATTTTCCCCTCCCCTGGTATAATAAATGTTATTTGATTTGGCACATTGGTCTTCTTACTTGTAAATGTCTCTATCCTGTTTAGGTACTAGCAGACAGCTTATGTTTCAGCAAAAGGTCCTTAGAAAAAAAAAAAAAAGAAAAGAAAGGAAAAGAGTGGTAGGCGAAAGTAAAGAAATAAGTAAAAAACAATAAAAGGTCAAGTTTTATGCCTTCATTACTGATTGTCAGTGGCTGACTGCTACAGGAAACAGTTTTGCATGTTTGTATGTACAAATTCATACATTTTAAAATATTGAATGCATAACAAATCAATGTATGTGTGTCTGTGTACATATGTATTTGGTTATATGTACCTAAACATAGTTGTTGATGCCTGTATATATAAGTACAGTTCCCAAACGTATATTTTAACACATATATAAGTTTACTTTTATGCAAATCTTTTTTCTCTCTTTTTCTTCATGTCATCTTGTTAGAGGCAACCTATGCCCCTGCTTCAAGAAGTATATCTGGAAATTCGAAATATTGAGGCATTTCTACTTCTGACACTGACAGGATTTGTACAAGCCCACCATGTTTCACCTCACCCATGAAACAAAACAGCCCTGGCCTTGTGGTCATTTATGCCTCCCCAGATTTTGTACATGTGAATAATTCCTCTGAAATAGTCATGGTCAGTATGAGCAGATGACGTCTACTGCACAGATTTAAGCATGTAGGACTGTGGCAGCAAGATCCTGAGATAGGATATGACTTTTTCTTTTTTTTCTTTAAATTGTTTGAAGTTTTATCAAAGTTGGAAGGAAGACTTTGTGATGCATTTTTCTTTTGTTCTGGACTGCTATGGAATTTAAAATTACAGTTGAAAATACATTTGGGAGAGAAGCATGGAGGAAACAGAACTCTTCACAATATATGCAGTTCTAATGATCTATTAAGCTGGAAAGCTACAGAGTAATTTAACCAAAACAAACCAAAACAAAACTTGGATTGATTTTTATGGAAGGCATTATGTATTCCAGGATTGTGATAGTGGAACACTCAGAAAAGGCATTTTAATACTGCTAACTATTATTCTAACACTTAACTTGACTCATTTAAGTATTCCCTGAGTGGGCAGTGCTACTTAAGTGGGCAATTCTAGCAGTGTATTTGGACTGCCTGTATTAAGAAAGTGAGTCATGACCAAAATTTAGGGAGAAAAAAATATAATCTGGAGTGCCAGCTATCCCAAGGACACCTACATTTACCTTTTCATGTCATCTGAAGTCTGATGAGTGTGCACTGTCACCACCACCCTCCCAGGGCTGGAAATTCACTTTTTATCTGCGCACAGAGATGGAGTTTGAGGCAAAACTGAGTATGCAAAGCAAAATCCATACAAAGAGGAGAAATTGATTTTACCACTGTTTGACATAACATAGATTTTTTTTAAGATGTAGAAGTAAAATAACAGACTAATTATTCTGTATATTCACTCATGTGAGCTGAAAGTCAAGCGACTGCCAAAGGCTCTGTTGGGTGTGGAGTTCAAACAGGTTCAACTGATATTAGAGCAGTTTTGAGGCATGAAAGCATTTAGCAGTAAAGAGGGATTGTATGAGCTTTGGGAGACTCAAAACCCAATCACACTTACATTTTTGTGGGGGAAGGAAAAATAGTTCACTGTAGTTTAGGTCAGTCTCTTTTTTATTTCATTTTAAACCTTTATTTTTACAATTTCATGATTTATTTTTCCAGGTGTTTGCAAAATTCCTGCTTTAAATACAGATGATATAGAAACCAATGGCAGCTTTTGAAAGAAGGCATTGACATAAGGCCTTGACACTAGGATATTATGTTCTGTAGTCACACAAAAAATGAAAAAAGATTCATTTCCCTGTGCTTTTTCACAGGATGGTTCCCCAAAATTTTGATTATTAAAAGTGTAAGATACTTACACAGAGATCACGTGTCTCTAATTTAAAGATATACTGAAATGAGGCCACTAAAACTGGACAGGTTTGGTCCATCTCTGTGCCTCTGTCCTCAATAGTAGAGTATCCTATAACGGTTCATTATACCTAGTTGGCCTGGTCAAAAGTCATGGGCTATGCCCAGGAGTGATTTCCTATAGAACTTCTTGATATTTAGAATGAACTTTCCTGACATTATTTTCCCTGTTATAAGGTCATGATGAACCTTTTTTATTTTACAGGGCTGTTCCTCCTTCTTAATGGAAGCCTTTGGAGGGACTGCTCCTTGCAATGTACATCAGTATCGCTGGGCTTGACAGAAAACCCCCAGAGTTTACTACATCAATTGTATATCTCTAATGTCTTCCCAAATTGAAATAATACCTGCAAAGACAAAATAGTTGATTCCTCCATTTTCCCTGAATCTTGGGAGGGGAAGATAATCAGCAATATCTGATCATCTTGGAATGTATCAGCTTTTTAAAGATTTTTTGTTTTGTTTTGGGATAGAATGTGTGTCCCACCTCCTTTTTTTCCATTAAAAAAAAAAAGTTACAGAAATGTAAGGCAGAATCCACTGCCTATGTACCATTTTTCTGTAAAGTTTAAATATTCACAATTTTTTTAGATCCTTTTAAAATCGTTGCTGTCAGTATCCACTCTTGCTCCATTTCTTATCAAAGTGTATGTTTTGATGAAGAAGTTTTCAATGACCAGCAGGCATTTAGTGGAGAAATATATTAATTAAGCTTGAAAAGAGAATGTTGTTTGCTCTCTTAAACTTTGAGAAATACGATACAGGCACTCAGGTTCCCTTTGACATTCTTGATTCAATTTCAAGTCACTGTAAATGAGATTCTGACATGCCAAAAATGTACAGGACATCAATATTATCCCAGGACATCCAGCCAGTTGACTATAGTTCACGGATCAGTATAAACAAGAGTATAGACGTGTTTTTTTAATTTCTGCTAAACACATGTTGTTAGTAATTTAGAACCGGAGGTGCATAACATTTCTGTTTAGTGATGTCTGCTTAATTATCTGCTCTGAGTATCCCATATGTTTGTTTTAATCAGATATTTTGTCCTAACGATGCAACAATGTTCCAATTAGAAAAAAATACACTACAAAAATTTATACATGAACATTTCTCTTTATGCTAAAATGCATGAGAGCCATGGATTAATAGATTACTGTGTGAAACATATATATATATATATATATATTTGTCACACTAGATGAAAGATAAAATGGCTTGCTTTTAAAAAATATTGACCAGGAACAAACCATATTCTGCTGGGGAGTTGGTTATACTTTTTTTTCAGCAATGTATCAAAATAAAATCAAGCGAAAACAAAGGTAATTTTTTTATTTCTTACTTGGACCCATGAAAGTCTATATGTAATTGCTATTCCAGCACAATCTAATGCTACCAGAGAGCAAGGAGTACTTTTTTTTTTTTTTTTTCCCAATTTGCAGAATATTTTGCCACTAGATGACATTTTAGTCTGGAGGGAGGGGTTTATTCAGTTACATGCACGGCTAAATTAAATATCTGAGAGCTGAGCTCATGTGCTTCTTATGAGAAAGGATTATTGAAATTGTTTAAGGAGCAAGATTCAGAGTGTATAAAGTCCCTTAAAGTTACCCAGACCTACAGTTACTTTTTCCCAGGCAAATGCCCAAACCACTCAGCTGAGCCCATGTCCTCTCTACCCCTTTGCTGAAGCCAGGCCACTGCAGCAACTGCCGCAGACATAAGAATCCTGGGGCCAGGGGCATCGTGAGCCTCTTTACCACTTACTGGTTAGACCTCTAGGCTAAGAGGAACAGACCACATATGGGTTCCTGCTCCTGATACCGGTTTTACACCCAAGAGTATATTGTCACTGGCCTGAAAAAAGAAGAGCAATACTAAGGAAAGGAGGAGCAGACTCCAGGCCTGCTCCTTCTTCAGTGCATCCCTCCCTTAATTTTTCCCTTTGAACAAAATAAAGTAATAATTGAAGCATTTTCACAGAATATTTTTATTTTGATAGGCCAGTGCTTTTTGACAGAAAGCTGTTCCACTGGAGGGTTTTGTCACTACCATCTGCAGTGAAGAGCAAGTTGCTATATCAACACAGAGATACAATCAGGAACGGAATAGAAAAGACCTAGCAGACTACAGGACCCTAATGTTACAATATTGTTCTAACCTTTTCATGTATGCAAGCATTGCTGAATTTAGAGTGCTTCAGGGAATGCCCGACTCCAGAAATCCAGGGCTAAGATCCTGTCTTACAGATGCTATGGAATGACTTGTAAAAACAACGTGAAATAAAAAAAGGAGAGAAATAGTTAAACTGCACACACTGTAACCTCAGCTTTGAGCCTCTCTGTATCTTCTGAAAGTTAAAAAATAAGCAAACAATTGCAGAGAACAGCTGATGGCCAATCAAGTTTTAAAGCCTGATAGGCTCTGCAGTCTGATCCTAGAAATACATTTGGATACACATTGCACTTCTCGGTCTGGCTACAGACACTGGTGAGTGGCATGTGGATGAAATTAAGGAGCTTAGAAAATGAGAAGGGAAGAACTCCTTTGCAGTGGAAGGTATACTCAGATTTATAGAGTATTTTCTTGTAAGGGAGACCAAAATCTTTACTTTCTTATCAACTGGAGGCTGAAATAATCAAAAGAGCCTAAAGGAATTAGATGCACAATTACTATTAAATTCTGAAGGAAGGCTGAATACTGCTTCCCTTAGGTTCTTGGAAAATACTGGGCTTTATTTCTAATTGTTCTATTGCAACACAGCTTGTTTAATGCACGGAGAGCAACCAGTGGGAAAATCAGTTATTGTCATGTCACCTAACAAAGAGCAGTAGAAGGTAATTCTGAAAATTTATTCCAAAGACAGTCTGAAGCCCAAGCAAAAGATAATAATGGACATATCCTAATAAAAAAGGTAGAATTTCAATCTGATAGAAATAGCTTCTAATGGAATATTTTACAAGATATATTCAAAGGAAGTTTGAAATCCCGGAGCTATGGAAAACAATGGCAACAATTCCATTGGCTTCAGTGAGCCTAAAACTTCAGTGCAATTTTTTTAAACCAGGGGCCAAGTTAATGAGAAAACTTAACTCTCGTGATCACAGGCCTCTTTTTTGAGCAGTTAATTATTTACTCAACCTGAACTTCTTCAATTTCTTCTTTGGACATATGGTATATAATGTATATTTCAAGAATATATGTAAACAGATGGACAGACCACATTTTCAGGATAAAGAAATGAATCTGAATTCAGAGTCAATTGAGCTGAAACTTTTTCATTGAGACTGAAGAAAATGAAGATCAGCTATGTGTTTGTATTTCTGCATTTACTACGTTTGGCTTGGAGGGAATGTTTTTACAAGCTTCACAGCCTACCCCAAACCAGAAAATACTGAAAATCTCTCCAAGAAGTTTCTCTAAATGTCACAACATTTTCCCTACAATTCCAGGAGTAATTTGATCCTTAAAAAGTTACTGGAATTCTTGTAGGAAATAATTCTGACCAGATCTTCTGCTGCTATAAATTATCTGCATTGATTTTCCTGACATTTTACCTCTTTGCATCAGTACATTCCTAAATCTCTTTTTTAAACTTTACTTAATTTGCACAGATTTTGCCTGTACCTCATAGGCTCATGAGCACAAGGACCTGAAAGCATATTCCAGGAAGATTATATTTCTTGTTAAAAAAGTAAAGATCAGTTCATGATGCAACTTCCCTGTGAAAATTCCAGTTTTTAAAGGAAAATTGTAAATAAAATGACCATCTGGTTGTCTATAGTGTATTTGTTTCTATTATTATGGCACTAGGAAGAGACTCAGATAAAGGCTTCTTCATAAAACAATTCTGTTTTTGATAACTAACTATAAAAACTTTGTGTTCTGAATAATTGTCTATCTATTGGATGTTGCTTTGTCAGTTATCAAAATAATATGAAATAGCCAACAAGCAATCACTGAGATTACGATTGTGTTGACACTGTAGAGCTTTACTTCTGCAGAAAATAAAGGGAAATATGAAGGAGGAGATTTACAAGTCTCACCTAGACATTGTCTGAAATAAGCAAGCCTTATGCATGGCATAGCAAAAAACCAACTGGGTTCATGGCAACTTCATATGGAAACAGGTATAAAGAGGACAGAACCACAACCGTGACTTCTGCTGAGTTCTAACCTTCCATATTGTCCTGGTTTCAGCTGAGATAGAGTTAATTTTCTTTATAGTGGCTGGTATGGGGCTCTGTTTTGGATTTGTGCTGAAAACAGTGTTGATAACACAGAGGTGTTTTAGTTGTTGCTGCACTAGTCAAGGACTTTTCAGCTTCCCGTGCTCTGCCAGGTGCAGAAGAAGTTGGCAGGGGACACAGCCAAGATAGTTGATCTAAACTGACCAAAGGGCTATTCCATACCATATGACGTCATGCTCAGTATATAAAGCTGGGGAAGAAGAAGGAAGGGGGGGACGTTCGGAGTGATGGTGTTTGTCTTCCCAAGTCACCGTTAGGCGTGATGGAGCCCTGCTTTCCTGGAGATGGCTGAACACCTGCCTGCCCATGGGAAGGAGTGAATGAATTCCTTGGTTTGCTTTGCTTGTGTGCACGGCTTTTGCTTTACCTATTAAACTGTCTTTATCTCAACCCTCGAGTTTTCTCACTTTTACTCTTCCGATTCTCTCCCCCATCCCACCAGGGGAGAGTGAGTGAGCGGCTGCGTGGGGCTTAGTTGCCAGCTGGGGCTAAACCGCGACACACATTAGTATTGGTTCATCAATAAGAACTCCTGGGAGAGAATTATATTTCTTAACTGGAAGTTCACACTTTTAATATGTGCAACATGCTTTTCTCACCAGGTTTTGAAGTGCCACAGTGGTTGAGTTTTAGTTCAAAACTGTAAAGAATGATCTTTTACTTATAACTGCATTTTTATTTTACAAGTTTGTTGTTGTGGGTTATTTTTATGATTTTTTTCCCATTTAATTAGTTAATGCTCTTCTGTGATGGTTTTATTTTCCAAAAGGTATCAAAACTGGAGTTGCAGGCTTCCAGGTGTGGTTATGCAGTGCACTAAGGATAATGAAACCTGTATCATCCTAGGGACTTCTGAACTTCAGGCAGTTTTCCATAGGCTGAGTTAATGATCCAGGGAAAGAGGCTAATTTACTTAGGTGTAAATTATAGATGCTGAATGTTCCTATTTGCTTCCTCCTTGTACTGAAGATCGGATAACCAGGGCTTATACTTCTCATTATTTATAGAAGGCTTTAAACACAGAAGTGAAACTAGTAGTGAAACATGTGACATCTAAGGAGGGAATTGGTTTATTCAACCTAAAGAAGTCTAAAAATACTTAATGGGATGATGTACAGACTTTTAGAGGTGCACAGTGGAAGGATGAGAGACAATATATACAAGTTGCAGAACAGAAATTCCTCTTAGATGTTAGGATTTGATTTGATTTGATTTGATTTGATTTGATTTGATTTGATTTGATTTGATTTGATTTTTAACCAGGAAGATGGTCAAATGCTGGAAATAGGGCCCAGGATGCTGTGCAGGCTCTGTACTTTGAGATATTCAACACTTAACCGCACAAGCTCCCAAACACCTGCTTTAACTAGGCTGTCTTTGAGCAAGAGGTTGGACTAGCTGAACCCTGGAGGTTCCTTCTGGCCTAACATGACTCTACAATTCAGACTCATCTCCATATTCTAGGATTAGAGGAATTCATGTGCTATACCAAGAACAAGAATTTATGTGATTTTTTCCTTTTTTTTTCGTCTAAAACATATTTTTTAATTGTTATTCTTTTAAACTTAGTTGGTTATATGGAAATGAATGGTCAACTTTGTTTCTGTTCAGAATATTTTTTTTTTTAACTACCAGTTTTGAGGGTTAAAAATGGTGACCAGAGTAATATGCTGGCTTCGAGCTTTCTATAAGCAAATACAGGGTCCAGGACATGTTTCTTTGCAATAGTGTTTTAAAGCAAGTGTCTGGAAAAAAGGTGTTTTATAACCACTGGAAAATTTACAGTAATACATTTCAGGTTTTTGATAAGCATTACTTGTTCATTAAAGAGAATCAAGGTTAAATCCTTCAGGAAATGCTGTGGAGCTGTATATTTTTTAAATATCCCTTAATAAAACCACAGAAATGTTCTATGTTTCACAAAATATTTATTGCATGCCATTAACTGAAAACAACGCCATCAAAGCTGTGGGAAAGAGGTATATGAGAATCCTAACAGTGATACGAAATTATTTTGCTTGCAAGGTTTCCATTTCCAAATCTACCATAACATAACAAAATGTGGAGAGCAAATCCATCAACTGTGAATCAGTGGTTCAAAATCTTGCTTTTCACTCTGGAGTTAAGCTAGCTAAAGAGCAGGAGTAAAAGGATATGAATAACTCCAGCTGCTTAAAATTCTTGTTAAACACATCTATGCATTATCAGTTATGTGATACAGCCAAGTATTTGCTTTAGGCTTTTATTATTTTAGCTTGGAAAATATGTGAAAATGTTTCATGGGACTAAAAATTAAAACCAAGCTAAATGTCTGGAACATTAATGTTAACATGGAACTCTGGTAAGTGGCATTAATTACTGAAAGGATCATTGAAAATTCCTACATTTTTCAAGCTGTGAGCAGCAGTGTCTGTTCTTCAGAAAATACCATGTTTCATGATGTGCATTTCTTTCTCTTAAGTCTCTAGTCCCAGAATCAGTTTACTATACAAGAATGTTAATGTGTGTCTATTTGTCACTCTTGCCTTTATAATAGTGAAGAAAAAAATAAAAAATATGAATTTTAAGATGCACATAGAAGGCAAAAAACAGTACCTCAAACATTATCCCACAATGTCCAGTCTAACTGGTGATTTGAAACATTTCTGTGTATAAAATTCAGATCTGGATACATATGCCAAGGTTCAGCAAAATATTTGCTGGTTCTTAATAAGTCCAGAAGTAAAAGTCATTTAGAGAAACCAGCAATACTCTGACAATGCCTTTCATGTCAGCTGAATCTTGTCTTTTTTTATAGGAAGGTATCACTGCTTGATTTTGAAAAGACAGATTCGTGTTTCATGTTGAAAGTACTGGTTTTGCTGAATAACAAACATAATTATGATAAACTTATTTGAAATTTATAAAATGATGTTATGGAAATCCAGAGATGCAAGTATACAGTAAATCATATATTTCAATTAATTTCGTAACTGTCTAATGTAATCATGCAGCTTAATCCTTTTGCTTCCTGTGCTCTTTTCTGTGAATTTTGACATGATGGAGGCAGTGAATATTTCCGCCTTATCTCTAGCATCCAGTCTTTGTTCACTTTCTGTGCAAGGTAGTGGACAAACTTTTTCTTTTGCCTGAATTCTGATGTATCTGCCCAACCTTTTAAACTTGCTTTTTAATGTGTCTCCAACTCCCTGTGAGCCTCTGCCTTCCTGATTTTATTCTTGCATGTTTTGTCACTCCTTTATGCCCTTAGCAGTGAATCCTTAGTTCCATTTTCTTTCTAATTTTCTGATACTTAAAAGCTCAGTTGACCTATTTAACCATACTGGTCATTAGCATACTTTCTACTTTTCTGTGGTGTTGCAACAAGACAGGCTAGGACTGGAGGACCTAAAACAAGAATCAGTGCCAACTCTAAGGTTTTGGGGTTTTGATGGTTTTTGGTTTACAACAGTCTCCAGGGAAATATTCACTGGGTTGGATCTCCCTATTATACAGCCCTGTTCTTTTACTGTCCATGTTTAATCTCTGTGTGCAAGGCGAAAGGCACAGAGTCCTATTATACCAGGTCTAAGGCCAATGGGGAATATTCTCAGAAAGCTTTGTGAGAAAAGTAGGGGCAAAAGATCTTTAGTGCATTGCTTATGGCCTCCTGAGACCTTTAAAAATAATTTCATTGTTGATCAGTTAGACAAAGAAGGACACGATGGTAAAGTCAAGTTTCTGACCTCATAGCGATTGCCCTTCTGAGATCCACCAGTGGCAGAAAAAGTACAACATTGCCATCTACATATGAACACAGCCACTCGTGAAACACTGTCTTTATCCAGCCCACAGTTCAATGCCTTCATCTCGGTGTCAGAGTTCCCTTGGTGATATTTTTCTATAGCTGGGCCATCTTTACACATTGGAAAGACTTCAATGGGTGCAATATCATGTCCTTCAAGACTTACATTTGAAATAGTTTAAGATTAAAGGAAACCTATTTAACTAACTGTGTAACTGAAGACAAGGGATTTTGAACACAGCAGGCAGTGTGGGAGAGTAAAAGACTGTGCAAAGGAGTAAGTGATATTGGGAACTTCTCTGTGCTTTTCGTATCTCCACTTAGCATAAGAATAACTGATGCAGAGGAAAAAGAAAACATATGGTATATTGGATGCTTTCCAGACAAATGAAGAAAAAGTCTAAAACAGATTGACTGGAATGAGTGGAAACACGTTGAGTCTAGAGTTCTAAAAGAATATAATCCTGATTGGGAAACATATGTTTGAGGATTTCATCTTGAGGAGAGGAAGAGAAATAAAGCTTGAAACTCGCTGGCCCAGATTCCTCTTGGATAGTTATTTATACCTGTGTGTAACTGAAATAAAACACTGCTATCAGCTCCAGTGAGCCACATTGATAAATACAGCTTGCTGACCAGGCTCCTTGTTGGTCTGCTAAAAGCATCCATGAACCCTAAATTCTGATCCTCATAGTGTTTAAAGCCTTCTCCAGATAGGTCATTAAAGATAGTAATTACTGAGCCTTGTCTTCCTAGCTCATAAACCTTACCTTAATGTCCTTACTTGGGAAAATGGTATGGATCTTAATTATATAAATTCAAGCTAATAGAGCTTTAAATGAAGGTGAACTTTGCCCAGATTACGGGCAATATGGCTCTGCGAGTAACTGATTCTTCACTCAGCCTGGAATCAAACCCTCTCAGAATTTTTGTCACATCAAAAACAATCACCAATTTCAACTCAGTTTTGCATCTAGGTTTACATCAGGGAAACCTACATGGTTTTGGTAAATACTGTATTTATCATATGTCACATGAGATCTCTCTTGAAATCCGTATGCCTGTAGTCTGTAGAAGAAATAACACAATTTTAGAGGCATCAGCAGCTGATTAAGATAAAATCTTGCAATAAAATATTATATCTGAGAAAAAAAGAGAATCTGTCTCAGCCTCAAAAATTAATGTATTTGAGAATGAAAGGAAGGCAAAGGTGGTCTTTTGGGTTGGGTTCTTTTTTCCTTTTTTTTTTTTTACATTTTAACCTTTTTCTTTTTTTTTTCCTAAAATTTCTTTAGATGTTAAATTATATTCTAAAATCTAAATACAAAACCAGTGTTTATTTCAAGTCAGATCTTTTTTTTTTCCTTCAACACATAATTTTTTTTATATTTTGAAAGGAAAATTTGTTTTTGTCTTTTATAGAGTGTTACACCAATTTCCTCAGCAGTTTAACAAATGTGCTTAAAAACTCAGCTGTTCCTATACTGGTTATTCTACTGATACTGTTCAGTTCCATTATTTGTACATTGATTCAATCCATCCTACTTCATTACTGAGAACATTCATTTGAAGGGAAACATGAGCAGATATTGCTCTTTGTCACCTCAGGTTTACAAGAATTAAGCAGTATTCAACCCCAAATATTTTCATCATGGTATCATAGAATTAATAATTATTTACATGAGCTGAAACCTAGCAGCTGACATAACAGGAGACTTACTTACTACGTTGTGTAAGTCAAACTCAGAAGATTTGGGCCAAAGTTTTATTTCATGTCACCTGATATAGATCTGTTGGATTCAGCACAGCTACATATATTTATGCTAGATGACAAGATTTTCTCTATACGACTATTTCATTCAGCGTGGAGCTGGTTAACAGGTTCAAAGGTAGGCATGTATGTATATGTTTATATTTACGTATGCATGTATGAATGTGTGTATCTTGGAGCATGAAGTATTGTATTGTGTAGCCCAAGTTTATTATGTCAGTGAGAAGAAGACATTGCTGTCAATTACTTCATCTGATGGTAGGGAACATCTTTGTTATTTTTCTCCATCACTGAGAAAACGCTTGAAACTGTGAGCTCAGAAACAGAAGTTAAAGAAATAATACACTATATGTGTTACTGGAATTCCTGTAAGCCATTGCTTTGAACTCTTAGGGTTTGACAATATTGATTTAAAGCAACAGGCTGTGCAATGTCATGTCACATATCATTTGCACTTTGTGTGAGATGATAGAGAGTGTGGACATGTGTGTGTGTATCCTCTGTAGTTTATAAATCAGATTATGTTCAGAAAAGCAAGCAGTAATTTCTGATGCCTGGGTTAAATTTAAAAAACTAACTGGATATCCAACAGTGAACACATTCCTGGTGAAAATATCAGTGAGTTATTAAACTATAAATTTAATCTTAAAATTCTATACTTCTAGTAATGAATTCCAGCTTGTTGTGAGCTTTTTGTACTGTTCATAGAATTCTGATCAGTAAAATGAACATTTGGAAGTACTGGGTCTTGCTGACAATGGAAAACAGAGGTGTTAAATGTAAATCATGGTACAAAGAAATAAAGAAAAGTAAACTAAGTTTTTTTCTATAAAAACATTATAGACCCATTTTATAACGACCAGCTCACAGCATATAATCACATTTTAACAGCTGTTGCCAAATTAGGTAAAAGCTCTGATAGAAAATTTGTTAATTATATGATTTAGGCCTCACAGGCAGCCTGAACTAGTCAGAAATGGAGAGAATCACTGATTCGAGGACATGATCCTATTGTTAGTGTTTTTATTACAAGAGCAAATAGTCGTCACAAGCCTCAAGCTTGGGAAATACCACAAGATTACTGCTGGGTAGCACAGGGTAGAAAGAACTTAAACTGGAAGAGGCAAAGGTAGGACAAAGCATCATTCTTATTTTATAGGATACAGAGAGCTTAAGGAAGAAACTTTCTAGGATCCTCAACTGCATATCCCTGGTTTCTCCATACTGAAATGGAGGAAATCAGTAACTCCTGTAGGCAATTAATTCTTCTCTACAATAGGTGTTCAAGGTAAACTCCTAAGGGTGTGTGCCTTGAAGGTGTGGAGATGCTGAGCCATGGTCCAGGACACACCCTGCATTAGACTGCTAAGCGACTAGGTGGCTCAGGCAGGGTGTGGAGTTGTGCATCCACATCACATACTGCTACAAGCAGGACTTCTAGTCCACTCCCTCTCAGAGATGTCCTGTCCCTTGGTCTAGAACATCATCTGAAGCAAGAATCTGTTTTTGCTGAAACTTTTTCACCTCTTATGAAGTATTTAAGTATGTACTAAAGTAGAGATTTAGATGTCTCTCAAGAAAGTATCCCAGCCACCTGCAGTAGAGTTATTTTCTCCTTCTCTCTCTCAGAAGTTATTTTAGGCAAGCTTCAACAAGAGCTACACCTCAGTTTGTTTTATTGTTTGAAGATTTAGACAGTGAAGCTATGTTTTGTAGGTTCAAATCCTTTAAGTCAGGTTTGAATCTGAGCTATCTAATCTAATGTCAGAGAGTTCTGTGTGCCGAGTTATTTACTATGAAGGGAAAGTGGTTTATTTTATTTTTGCATAGAAGGATTTACTGCTTAAGTAATCCGCATCTTCTCCTAAGCGTTTCCTTTTTGGCTATAGGCACTTCTTCACTCAAAGTTCTGGCTTTTCTGAATTCCATTTTCAGGTGCTTATTTTTTCCTCTTCATTGTGTGGGAAGCTGATGTGACTGTTGTAGAGGCTGTGAATTCCATTGGGAGGTTATATATGTAAAATATATCACCTCTAGTATCTAAGCACCCTTAATCTGCTCTAATATCTGAGTTCCCCTAGCTTGTGACTACCTAATATGGCCTCTAGGAAATATTAAAACCAGGTTATGTTTTATACTTCCCTCCTCCAGTGACATTACAACCTTACCCTGGTCTCTAAGGTCTCCTTCTGCTTGGGGTTGACAAGCATCACCTCTTCATTTGAGTATCTGGGTCTTATTCAGATTTTGTCTTTCAAAGTACAGTCACAAAAAAGTGAGTTTGTAGGATTGTAGGACACCTTTCCTCCCCCCCCCCATTTTATATGTGACTCTTGGAGTTATTTTTTTGCCTGAAATGAGTCTATTCTTTCACACTGCTTACAGGAATCTGAATCCATTGTGCCTACTCTCTAGGAGAATACTTGACATGACCCAGATACTGCAAGACTGATGCCTTTCTTTCCTGTGGAAACAGCTGTATTTTGCATGGAATACTTAAATATTAATTAGGTCAGAACAAGAGAAAACAATCTTTTTCTTTTTTTTTTTAACAGTTACAGAACTCACCTGAATAAAAATAGTTCTGGATTCTATTTCTTTTTCTAATTAATAATTCCCTGGTTTATATTAAACAGTTTGTAGAGCAAGGGCTAGAAGTAAACCAGGTCACTGTCTTGGGCCCAGTTAATATTAATTATTTTATGTAAACTGGAGCAGTTTCAACCAAAAAAAAAAGAAAAAAAAGAGTGGGGCAAGTCAAGTTCAAATTCCTTATAGCTAAAAAGAAAGTCAGATTTAGACTTTCTACTTCCCAAGTAAGTGTCCTAACCCCTGAGATATGCATTAATAGCAGAGCCTGGGAATGCAATATCTTCAACTATATTTTGTGCAGAATCTTATAGAATCATAGAATCATAGAATGCTTTGGATTGGAAGGGACCTTTACAGGTTATCTAGTCCAAACCCCCTGCAAGAGCAGGGATATATTCCATGTATGTTAAAGAACACTAAGTGGATTCAACCCTACTGGGCAGGAGGTCTTGGTCTGCGAACTTGAACATGGAAGAGATGAGAGGACAGGTGAAGCTGAGGCAGATTCTTATGGAGAACTGTAGATGATTGTAAAATATCATGCTAAAAAGAAGGAAATGGGCCTACGGTACTTACAAATTTAGGAGCAGTTGAACAGCTGGTCCATGAAGACTTCAGTTTTGATTTTTGCATCTAAAGATGCAGACCTATAAATCCCTTTGTGAATATAACCAAGAATTCTGTTTCAAGGAAAACTAATTGGAGAATGTATCTAAGCCACTCAGTAAAATGATTGGGAAGCTTCCAAATCACATCTCTGTTTTTGGAAACATCATTCTTAATAGGCTGTTCTTTCTTAGGACATTTTTTGGCAACACCAGGTATTAAAGTCAGATTTTCTGAATTTGTGTCTACTGTATTAACCATAACAGCAGCCTGTTCTCAGAGCTTGAAGTTCACAAATGCAGGTATAAATCAGTAACCCACTGGAGAGATGCCAGTGTAAACCAAAGCTCAATGTAAGACAGAAGAGATTCAGGCGGTAAAAAGTTTCTTATTCCTCTCCCCTTTTCCATTTTTTAACTCTTCAATTTTAATCCTCTTTGAAGGTATATGAAAATAATTATATTAAATACAATCTTTGTAAAAGAAAACCAGAGAGACCTATTGTGGTACCTCAGTACTTTATTATTTCACTATAATTCTCTATGTAAGAAAATTAGATTTTTTACCATTAACAGCAGAGCTAATGGCAAAAATGTTTAAAACACATTTTCCTTACAAGAAGAAATGTCAAAGCTTTTCAGACCTTCCCTTTTTCCTTCCCTGCTGGTCCTGCCTATATTATACTACTCCATCTATTCCTGGTGACATGACTTGGAGAAGCCCATGGGTGTTATGACTACCTGACGTGAGACTATGCCCTGTTTCTCTGCTCTCTAAGTTATCATCCAGAAACTCTTACATTTTGCCTGCTATATCAGGTTAATTGGATTAGTCACTGATTAAAGACTGTGTTGTGCAGGATCGAGTTCTTCCTCTGTGATAAAGAAAAAAAAGAAAAAATATTTTTAAATTTTTATTCTTAAAAGTACAGATTTTTTTAATATATAAATTGAAGAAAGTCTGTGGGAACTGGTCTTATTCGCCATGGAAAAGCAAAATTTAGGAGGTGGTGTAGCTGAAATTTTCAGTATTAAGAAAGGGAGATAAGTGAAAATATAAAGTAAGCTCAAAGGGTGGGCTTTTGTTATTATTACTTAAAGGGGAAAACTAAAGGTCTAAATTGAAATATTAGGTAACAATGAGCAAACAGGGACTTGGGCAGGGTTGCTTCACTCTCAGAGAAAGAGACATATGGAATAAGTTACTAGTGAAGGTAACTGAAGTACACTCTCACAGAGATAAAGGGATACCTAAATCTGTTTCTGGAAGGGAGGATTGAAGAATAGGGTGAAAAAAGCAAGTAGGGTGGATTAAGCTAAACTATGCCAGGACAGGCATGTCAGCACATATGAACCTTTTCTCTCACTGCAATTCTGCTGTTTATTTGCTTTCTTGCATTATCAGCCCGTAATATCAGACCCATACTGTCAGTTTAACTCTTTCACATCTACGAATTTCCCTGGTGCTATTCAACCCCCAGTGCATCAGTGAATTCTGCCCGGAGCATTCAGACACTCAGGACCAGTATAATGATATGTTCTTGGTACGCAAAAGTTGTGAAGCAAGTGATAGACAACTAAGGTGAGATTCTTCTCACCTAAGTACAGTATAAGCATCTGCTGCTGAACAGATGCTCTCTTTACAGTAACCGGACAGAAAAAGGCATATTTTAGCAAGCCATCTGAACTATTTCAGTAGGATGAGATAAATGGGGCCATAAAAGTTCCTATTTCTCTTCAGTGAATATAAAAACAGCATAGGAAAATTTACACAGACATAGAAATCCAAACCTTAGAGGCCTACAGTTATTCACGTGATTGACACCACTCTTGATGCTATGTCAAGAAGCAAAACCATTTCCATCTGAGTTATGAGGCCGCTTCAGCAACCCTGGTATTGTCTGTGCTTCAGAGACACCTGAGCAAGCAGACTAGCCTTGAAACCAGCCCGGAGAAGTCAGTGTAAAGCTGCTCCAGCTTAGAAACAGAGTTTGATGGCTTTGGTATAGGTCTGTTATAATGTCTCCATTTGGTTTTGTGAAAAATAATTTCTCTGAGTAACACTCCATTGGGTTGTGTAGATGTAACCTGCAACAGAACTGAAATCCTTTCACAAGAAATAATGCCTGATGTTCAAGTCCTCTGGTAGGAATGTGCTTCAGTTACCTATAGAGACCACTTTCTCCCACATATTCCATTTATGTTCTGCATCTTCTAACCGTCAGAATAAATTCAAGAGCAGATAGATTCAGGAGAGCTGTAAAGTAGTCATATTTCTCCATCTCATGTACTGAAGGATCTAGGATAGCATAGACATTGGAGATGGGATACCAAAACTGATATATGTTTCAAAACATTTTTGCACACTAGGGAGTGCTACCATTTTCTCCCTTAAGGCATCAAAACTTTTATGGCTCAGCTCTGCTTAGACACTGTAGTTTATGGTTTTCAAAATTCAGAATACTATTCAGAGCACATGACTCTCTCATGATTCTTTCCCTTGAAGCAGTTAGACTTTATACAAAACACTTAAATATCCAAAAGAGTGATTACAGCCAACTACTTAGGTCACACAGCTAGAATATGGGGCATATGGACACAGCACTAGCAGAAGAGAATGAGAAATACTTGCTCTCAAGTAATCTACAACACGTTCATCTGTATCTGTAGACATAACCAACTTCAAATAGAGAATTGTCTCTTAGCTGTTTACCAGATAATTTTTCTGTCTGAACTAGTTAGTTTATCCTCAGGGCTGTATAAATTACAGATTATGAATCCTTCAATATATCTAGTTTGCAATGTTTAAGAGTCCTCTCCTGGGATGTGTTTGAAGTCCCTAGTGTAAATCAGATAGATTAGGAAACTGAGCCTTTGTCTTCCGGATTCCAATTGGTAGTCCTACACACTGGACTGCTGAATTACAGAAAAGGGAATAAATTAATCCATCTTGAACATGTGTCTTGTCCAAAACTTTCCTCTATTTTGCATTCAGCTGAAGGTGCTTGGGGTTACAAACCTAGACATACATATGTTTTGTTAAACTGATAAATGCAGCTTGTGGAGAGTAAATACCAATTTGAAAAAGAATTCATAGTTTTTTAGAACAAACTCAATCTTGTAACACCTGTGATGGGATAAATGATGTTAACAGGAATGCTGTGGGTAATGTTAACTGAGCATCATAAGAAACTGTGCATGATGCAAAACTTAGTTTAATTAAGAAACTTATCACTCTCCTTTTTCTACTGCTATTTTCCCCCCCAAAAAAAATGTTAGAGCAAAAATATTTTCTATTAAAAATATGCTAGAAAATTATCAGTCTATTTTATAATATAATGAAGTATATAACGCCATGAGTTATATCCACTATTGCAATTGTTAAATTCCTATTAACTATATTGCATTACTATACCTGAAGAACTTTAAATGATTTTTTCAAATATCATAGAAATCATTGCAATAGAATGGATGTATCTCAAACAGATTTGTGACAATTAACAGATGTCCAAATATCTTTCACCTCAAAATCCTTCTGGATCATACACGCAGTTTCGACCTTCTTTAGAGGCCTAGTTTAATTTAACATGTGCCACTGTGTTCTTTGATTGCTTGGAGAAACTAATGAACGGCATAAAATAATTGTGCTCCGTCATTTCTCTTACTCTTACCATACTCTGTGTTACGCGGTCACTGCAATGCTCTTACTAAGAACCTTGGCTGCATTCCACTCCGAGTTCTTATTTAATAATTCATCTCTAGGACTACAAAGAATCATAATCAGTTTCTATCCAAGTGCTGAAATTAATTTTGTGGAAATCCATCTCTGTATGTTACAATGCTGGCTATTGAAGCAATCTTGAAAGCAGACACCATGTGGGGGGAAGGAAGGAGGGGAGCAGGGAGAGAAGAAAAAAGAAAGAAAACTTTGGCCCCAGCTCACAGAAATCAAGCTGTGTTCTGTGACGCTCTGAAAGAAAGAGGGTGGTCTCCTCCCCACCAGAAGTCACGCAACAGGAGCAGATACCCTCTCCAATCTGCTGCCTGTGCAGTTCTCTGTTTCCTTACCACAGAGCAGTGAAAAGACGCCTCTTTTGAGAGGACAAACAGGTGAAAGGGTTTCTCTTTACATCTCTGAAGGCTACCACAGACTGAGAAGTCTACTGGGACTTTTCAGTGATTTTACTGTCAAACTTCTGTACCTTATTCAGTCAATGGAGAGTTCTGAAAAGTCTTAAATTAGGTACATATAGTAGGTTTTTAAACTCTTTCACTTCTTTAAGGTGGTATCTCAAGGCTCTGGATAGGATGTGTCTGAACTTGTGTGTGACTTTTTAGGCACCTGTCTCTGTCTTACCAACCACAGTAGACTGTGTGAATATTCTGAACATATAGTAGTGGTGGTTTAGAAGACATAAGTGGAGATTTGACCTGCTCTCAGTATTTCCTTACATCATTATATTAGAAAACCATCTGGAAGTACCTCTGTTCAAGATTTCTTATCATTTCAAAGGCATTTTTGGTAACAGTCATTTGGGTAACATAGCATATAGCTCTGGTTAATCCATGAGTTTTACATCTGCAGGAAGAAACAGGAATATTAAAGAGCAGAAGATGCCAGTCAACATTCACCACTGAGCATGTAAGTGATGCCTTGGTCAACTCACGGTTAACATTAACTGAGATACTCAGAAGTAATCTAGAAAAAAAACTTCTTTTCATATTTTTGCTGGGTGAAAACACTGATGCCCTGCAGATGTACTGAAAACAAAAAGGGAAGAACAGTCATGGGAGATTTTGTTTAATTTAAGATCCTGTTTTCACCTATATGATTGGTGCAGCATACACAGTAGTATGCACGTGGCTCTCCGCATACTGCTCTGCTTATTTATCCAACTGCTGTTGACACTACAAGTCTGCATTTGGCGAAAACTCATGGTCAAATGTCGATCTTTTTATGAACACATGCACACAAGCATAGAGATGAACAAATGGATTTGGCTTATTAGCTTATTGATTTGGAATATAGTGGGTTCAGGACAGAGACAAGGACCTTGCTGTAGTTAATACTACAAAGGACGGCATTCTCCAACTCTGGTCTTTTTCATAATTAAGATGAGCAATGCATACAAGGCAAAAAAAAAAGTCATTCATAGCAAAGGTTTCAGTCAGCCAGAAAACATTTAGTGTCAGAGATGTTGCAGTTTACCTCAGAAATAATATTATCAAGCTTTAATACAGAAGTGACCATGTCTTTTCATATATTTTATTCCTCATGAAACTGTGCCAGTTACTAGCACTGTCTGCCAGCGTCCAACTGACACACTCCAGTAGTAATAAACGGGGCACTGTATGTCTAAGCTCCCTAGCTGAGATATGACATTAACTCTTGACCCTCAAATGAAAAGAAAACTCAGTATCTCCTGTTACTATTATAAATGTTGACTTTAGCATTCATTATTAAAGAACACATTTCAGTCTCATTCCACACTGCATCATGCTATGTATGGATCTATAACAGTTTTCATTTGTACTGTTTCTTTTCACTTTGTCTGCATCTGATAAGCCAGAAACCTTGGGGACTGAACCAAAACACAAGCATTACTGAAGAAACAGGCCTGGGAGATTTTCTGCTTCATCTTATGACACCATGCTTGTGTAATGTTATAGAGTAATACAGCCTTTATTGTACAGCACATGAAAATGTGAATACAATTGAAGTACCTCTTTAAATTCCATGCACACAGTATGCACAAACCCCACGTTCAAGTAACGCATTGATCGATATGTCTTAGGGCCTCTTCTGGGCCACTTCATAATCAAGATGAGCTGTTGTAGTTCTCAGTGATGAACTTTTAGCTCAAACAGCAGAAAATTAGGCTTTTCTGATCCAGAGGCCCTTATCTCACTCTCTAACACATGAGCCAAAAATATGGTTTTTAGATATATCAGTCAGAGCAAAAGATTGCATACTTCTTTCAAAAGTATCCACTTTGAAATTTCAAAAAGAAATTAATTTGCTGAAATTAGACCAGACCCTGTTGCCTCATTGTAGAGCATTAATAGTTTAATCCATGAACTGCACAATGACAGGAATTACTTGTGGAAACTCTATTTATTAGTCTTCCTAGTCTGACCAATAGGCACCGAAGTTGTCTGTTTTCTTATGAGTGGAATGGATGTGAAAATTTGGAATTGCAAGGGTGTATTTCAGCAGCCAATTTGAAAATGTTAATTTTTCAGTTTAGCATTACATATCTATGAAGGACTTTGTCATGGATGGCAGGGACTGTCTGGCTGCTGAATTATGATTGCTGCCCTTGGTGGCACTGCAGAGAAAGAGGCTAGTGTAGCTACCAGATTAGTCATGTATTTAAATTAAAGCCAAGTTTTTATTGACTCTTAACTGTTTCCATCTAATCTCTGATGAGAACTGAATACAGTGTGGTTTCTACTGAACAAATCTTTTAATGACCATTGTTGTACTTCTCAGCTGAGGCCAGACTTTCAGTACTTTGATCATCATCTCCCTGTTGCAGGTGATACTCCAGAAGAGCCTATGAAACATGGAGATCAATTTTTATTCTGTCACCTAAGGGATGTCTTTAAAACTCCCAGACTGAACTATGTGAAATGTTTTGCCAGGGGAATACATTCATTTTGCTGTGATACACTCATCCTGGCACCACAAAAAGCATGCCAATCCTTGTGTACTGATCAGGATGGAAACCCAAGCAGTCATGGGAAATATCACCACTCCATGTGCAGAGCAGTTATACTGGTTCACCTGCAGAACAATTGCATTAATCTATATTATATGCAGCTGTTTTGCAGTCAATTAAGGAGCAGAAAGATAAAAGAGAAGATAATACCTTGTGCACAGGCAACACCTGGTGTCCGATGCCTCAATTCCACAAGCTTGAAGCTGGAACTTGCTCTGCCATGGTAAACTGTGGTATGGAGGGATTGATCTAATTCTCCTCATCCTAGGGAACAAGATGTTCCTGCCAGAGTTACAGCTCCATCATGTAAATCAGCTTAACTAAGTATTCACAGATGGTGAGAGTCAGCTCCAGATTAAGATACCTACGTTTAGGTGTCTACATGCAAGCTAGGTTGCTGAAGAATAGTTGCTGAAATATTAGCACCTAGTGTTGTTTTAGGCACTGTGTAATAAACCATATGGTCTTCAGCTGTTGCTCTGGCAGGGCACAGCTCCTTTACAAACCCAATGTCATATCTTCCGCCCCGTGCAGATGTCTTGGATACCCAAAACTGTCTCGGATGTCACTACAGGCCTATCTTTAGGAAACCAAGTCCCACACTGAGCACATGCAAGTGTGAGACCCTGAACAAAGCCCTCAGCATCTCCTCCCACGTGAACTGAACTGAATAAAACCTTAGGGTCCACTGACACAGCTGGAAGTGATCCCCAGAACATCTAAACACTGATGGAGGGGCAACAGAATCAATGCCCAATGGGGACCAACACTCCAGTCACCTGAGAAAATTTATGCAGTTCACGTTTTTCTATTCAAACAAACAAACAAACAAACAAACTAACTTGGTCCATCGTTTTATGCAAAGTGAACTCAGTTTTTACCTGGTTTATGATCTCAGTAATTTAAGTAGGCATTTAGAAAGTGATTAATTAAAAACACTACATAAAATTAAGGCAAAAAAGGAACATTCACTGCCCATGAATTTGTGAACTGTGCTACTGTGTTTAAATGATGTTGCCTTGTGCATGACACCCAGCTTAAGACAGTATAAAAAAGACCAGTTCAAAAGAACTTGACAGATTAATATGCAACATGCTTAAAGGTGACCTTTTCATAATACACATTAGCTTATTTTCTCTTCTTCTGTGTAAAAGGAAATAGTTTCTCCTTGCCCATTATGCTCATTTGTAATATAGACCGATACATGTGAACCACACCAGGCACCAATGATGTTACAGCCAGGATATATAAATGCATCCTAGTTGAAATAAGCTGCCAATGAGGAAATTATTCTGGAGAGGTAAATCCTCAGAACTATACTCAGTTCTTATACATCCTTGCATACATAATTTGTCTGCAATTAATAGAGATATTCTAGGCATTTCATATCTTTTTTTCTGTGCATGCTTGAAAAAATGATGATACATAAACAGCAATTTATCAATGTCACTGAGCCAGATTGCTGCCCTTCTAACCAGGAATTAGTCCCGCTAATGTCAAAGGGCTGATGGATGTCTTCAACAGCAGTAAAGAGTTCACAGCCTTGCCCACAGAAATAGGCTCTTAAATCAGAGCATGTTCTTATCTTTGAAGCTTGAGTAGCCATTGACTCTTGGGCTGTTTCTGCCCAACAGCCGAGAGAGCTATCTGGGTCTGCAGTTAGCCCTTACAATTAAGAATTCTCAGGAGCATTTCCCCTGCTGTCATCAAATCTGTCATAGATTACTGTTCTGTCCTTTATATGGCCAAGGAGCTGGTAATTGCTCTCATGCTGACTGCAGAGGCGTGGGTGAAGATTGCTCCAATGTGAGGCAGAACAGCTCAGCGGAGCACTGCTCTGCTGAAGTATTGAACACTAAAGTATTGAACACTAAAGTAAGGCTAAAGTATCCCCTGAGAGGGTTTTGCTTGCCAGTGCACCAAGACCACAGCCTGCCTGCCAGTTAGTTCACCTGGACCCCCCACCTGCCTGTTTCCAACTCTGGTCTGTATTTGAATCATGAACTTTTTCGGGAAGGGATTAATGTTCTTCGTCTCTTTATATAGCTGACAAGCACAGGCCTCTAAACACCACACAAATTCAAATGATGAATATGGATGATAATTTGTGAATATGTTCTTCTCCAACATAACCTTTGAGAGTAAAATTGCAGTAACTTGAACCTGTCACACATCATGGAGAAAAGGGCATTCATTTTTAGATCACTGTATCTTTGCATGAACTCTACTAACTTAAAATGTCAGCCTTCAGAGTTATGTCCTCTACAGAAATCTTTCAATGTGTAATTTCACTTTTGCAAGTTACAGTTTGGGAGTTTGCGAACCAGGGTCACTTTGTTCTGCTGAATACAGCTAAAAATCATAACAAAGTATTGGAGTGTTACTGCAGTCTTGCTCAATTATTTCGTATTTCTTGCAGCAAAGCTTAGTGAATCATGTAAAAACACATTGTTTTGTTTTGCTTTGGAAGAACACACTTCGCACTGAATGATGTGTGCATAAAATATGTTGGAAACCAACATGTTATTCCGCAATGGGACTCCATTTTTGATGGGAGCTTCTAGGGGCTGCACTAATACTGGTAATAAATAACAGGAACAAACCCAGTACACAAGCTTAGCTACACCACTGGTTTTAGAGTCACAAAAATATCTTAATGGAGATGAAGTCGCTTCATGTATGTTCAATTCTTTACTTTCTCCTGTAATTGTGAGTTAATAACAATGACTCTTTCAATTAGGAATTGGACTGAGTCCACCAATTCCTGTCACAGTACAGTCTCCTCACAATGATGGAGAAGACCAAATGACCATCAGATATTGGCTGATTTGTAACTGTTAATACAAAGATGAAGAGTCAGCATGCCCTTCATTCCAACTTGAAGGGTCTCATATATAAAAATGAAGATAAAAGAAGTAACCTAGTGTGTTCATTTTTTTCTCTTCTGAAGGAATTTATTTTTCTAATAGCCAAGACAATAACCAGTTTCAATTCATGTTATGTAAAATGCATCCACAATAGCCAAATAAATTTGATCTAATAGACTCCACAATGATTAATAAACATTCAATATTTGTGTGGGGTTTGTTGCATATCACACTGTTAGGGTGAGGATTTGTTCTAATGAAATCTAGTTCCCCTGCTGTTGTTGATTTTCTTTATACCAAACCCACTTGAATTCTGATTTTGCAAACCCTGTTCACATCAGTAATGCCTAGATCTGAATAGTTTCCATATGAGGAAAGAGCAAATACGTTAGGATTCTTAAGCTTGGGAAAGAGATGACTGATAGGGGGAAATGACAGAGCGCTTTAAGTCATAAACTATATGCAGAACGTGAACAGAGAGTGAATATTCACTCCTTCTCATAGCACAAGAACTAGCAGAAATATAATGAAAGCATTAAGGAGTGAGTTATACACCAAAGCGGAGTATTTTTTTCCACACAACATATAATTACATTACAGAGCTTAGGGCCACAAGATTTCATGGAGATCAAACATATACATGGATTTAAAAAGGAACAAATTAATGGAGGGTAAATCAACTGGTGTTATTAAAGATGACTTGCCAGAAGGAAATTCTGGATCAGGAAGTTCTGAGACCACTGATTACAGGAAAATTTTCCAGACCAAGAAATTTTTGTACATGCCTTTGTTTCTTTCCTCTTTGCCTACATGTCTGCAACTGCCCAGTCTCAGAGCCAGGATGGTAGGTATGGAGGACCTTGGTCTGATAGGTCTTCTCCCCTGTATTTTTAATGTCCCATAGGATGCAAGTCACCTCATTCATCAACCTTAGAGATCTACAGTGTAAATGCCTATATGCAAGTCCTTTTCATAGTCAGATAAGAGCAACAGACAGTCCTGGAGTACAGAAACTTGGACTGTTTCAGGCATCTATATTAGGGAGGAGTGAATTGAACTGCAAACATGCATATTTCTACCCACCAACACTAAAGAAAATATAGACATTTATCTCAAATGAGGGCATCTATTCCATAAGTTAGGTCAGATATGTCTGAGTCCTATTACTATAGCTTGGTGCAGAAGACGATGACAAGATTTTTCCTTCTAGCCCTCATATTTGTGCCTTATTTCACATTCAGTCCAGTGGAGTAAGGTACTACAGAAAATGAAAGAAAAAGGATCTGTCTCAACATATTTTTCTTCATCAAAAGCATCATATAGAAGAGTTCATAATCCGGCCCAATTTTTATTAAATGTCTACACACAGGCTTCACTCCCATTGAAATGATTAGATTTAAGAATGTGTTTAAGATCTTTGCTGAAATGGGACCAGAGTGAAATATGGTAGAATGAAAGCCACCAAAATATCTGAGACATTGAAATATAGTTCAGTTCCATTAATAGCAAGTCTCTGTTTCAAGTAGAGCTGATCTGACAAAGAGAAGCAAAATTACTCCACTATATAAAAAGGGTTTCCACTGTGCTGTTAAATTCTGATATAAATTATTAAATCCCACAGAGATTTTTTAGATCAAAGGACTTTGTGCTTTCATTATGTAGCCACTTCTACAGAGAAAAAAAATTGCCAAATATCCTGCAAGGCAGATCTGAAAATATGATCTTTTAGAGCAATTCTGACTTTCTTGCTTTCCCATTTATTTTTTGTACCGCATCCAAAAACTCTTCTGATATGCTACATCCAGCTACAGAGCTAACGTACAACACAGAAACCTAAAGTGTGCTTCAGATGTTACCCGTGCAATGGAAGGTCACTATTTGGAGTTAACTGGGGAGGTACCATGAGACACTAAAGTCTTTGCCATGCACTTTTCAAACTACACTGTTACTTTTTCTAATTATGAATTTAAACATTTCCACATGTTCCTCTAAAAAGACATGCTGCAGTTTTAAAGACGTAGTTGTGGATATACATTTCAATCTTGCAATACTCATGAAAAAAATCGGTCTACATTTTTAACTTCTCAGCCATCCAGGCACCAAAATTTTTCCAGAGGAAAAAATATCACTAATTTTGGGTATTTTATTTGTCTGAATTAGCAACATTACAACTGCAATTAGGGTGAAACATTTTTACACCTTCTGCTTAGTAATTAGTTCGGGAGGTAGACCTCACAAAGTCTTACCACAGTAAGTCCATGTTGTCCCACATTTAGCCCTACAAGAAGTAATTGGGCATGTGAAGTCCAATTAAGTCTATCACAGCCATGCCTCAGGTCCTGTTAGGCCATTCAAAGCTAAATGCTGTGTCATTTACACAGCTGTACATACACGTAATACAAATTTTCAAATAGGAGTAACACTGGATTTTGTCTATTAGCCACAGTCAGTGTTTACTATGGGAATGGTGCCTGGTAACATTTTCAGAATGGGGCTAGGCTGTGCCATCCTATATTCAGAGAAGTTCCCTCTATTCCATAAATGGGTGTTATTGTGAACAAACAGAAATACAGAACAGGACACTGCCTTTCCTATTGAAGTTGTGTTTTGCCTTTCAAAAATATTACAATTCTACAGATCAGAGACAGGGAGTATAAATCAAGAAAAGAGAAGTTCTCTGACATTGTGAATAGGGACACTCAACTGACAACAAGGAATTTTGACTTCTAGTCTAATTTTCTCCAATTAACATTTACTGGAAAACACAAAATAGGTCTTTAAATGCAGAAACAAAGCCTGTGACTCCCTTTTTCTTAAGAAGCCCTAACCATTAAATTAGACAGTTACATCTTATTTCTTTTCTTCTGACTCACGCTCGGGAACAGTAAATCTTGTATCCATTTCCCCATTGGAGAGGTAGGAGGTGTCTCTGCCCTCCCCCATTAACCCTCCTGACATAAATTCTGGTTGTCAACCACTCTCCTGGGAATGAGGAAATATGGGTCTGTTCCCCTCTGTCTCAGGAAGGAAGGGAAACCAGTTTCCTCACTTCCTGTGCGAGTGATCTAAGTGCTACATTATATTAAAAGCCACCTCTGCAATTACTTACTCATCCTATGTCCGCACATTAGGGCTTGTCTCAGCTGGATTTTGTAAGGGTTATCATCTTGCTATGCATTAGATGCACTTTAGTGGGCCATATGCAGTCAGTCAAAGGCTCAGATGGGGAAGTAGCTTTTTGCCTCAATCTTGATTAGGTTTAGGTAGAAAGTAAACACCGAGGCATCAGTTCAGTTGTCTAGTTGATTCAAGCTGTCCTGATTTGAGATGCCTTAAAGCTGTTGAACATACATATATACCTACCAGAAAAATCTATGCCCTTTCAGACTGGAAGAAAAAAAAGATACAAGATATATCTTGCGAAAAGGCTTCAGACACATATGTTAAAAAAACTGAAATAATCTCTGAATTTCTCAGGTTAGTGCTGTTTGCAACTGAGCAGAAACAGACCCCAGAAGTCAAGTAGAGATTCACCACAGAAGTGTGGGATTTGGAGGCATCTGCATGAAGTTTATTTGTATTGCACTTTTCAACTTTTGTACTTCAGCTTCATTTAAGTCCTACCTCAAGTATCTAAGAATGAATATAAGATAAATCCCCTTTGGGATCTGAGCTTTACTTACCAAGTCAAGCACTACATTTGCCTTGCATTGCTCAGCTGCAGTACTTGAAGAACCCACTAGGGAAGGAATTGTCTATCAGGAGCAAAAGTGCCAGGTTACATATGTCTGTGCAGGGCCGATAGTTCACTGGAGAAGGATGGAGCCAAGATTCTGCCAAAATTTTCTTCTTCTTGCTCTAGTTACCCTAAGCTTAGATTCACAGATCCAGAAGGTCATGAAGGGCCAAGGGACAACTTTAAACATAAGCTCCTTTATATTCCTCTACACTCCATAAACTCTAAACTTCCCTGATGACATCTGGCACATCTTACTCTTTCCTACTATAGAGCTGGTCTGTTCTCTCAATACTATATAAAATTACTAGTCTTGTGAAGCATGTGAATCTGTAATGTCTGAGAATCATTCTTGCTTATCTGTATGTCTTCACCTAAATAATACTTCCAAAAGTCAAGTCATACATTTGTTCAAGGCACTGAACTTGCAAAGCATAAAATTTCTAAACTGGGATTGTTGGCATTTCTGAGATCAGCAGGAAAGATTGGTTTGCAAACCTAACTGGAGTTTTGATTTGCTTCAGTGCCATACAACAGTTTGGCTTTTAAAGCATCAAATTGCTTTTTTAGTACATTTAATTAAACTTCTAAGACTGCTTGGCAAGCTTAAATTCCACTTGTTGCAATCAGCAGCATGGTGATTATTTATAATTTCATGAAGATTGCTTCCATCTGTACTTCAGAGAAATTAGGGAGTCTATTCATAATTCATTAATTTTAGACATGTACATAAAACATGATTCTGTGCTCTAACTTTATGTGTTACAAATTAATGACATTTAAGAATACCTGACAATTAACCATGTTTAAACAAACTAATGATTTACATAAGCAGAATCAAATTTAGCAGCCAGCATTAGAATTTAGCCTCATGACTCTGGTTTTGTGTTTGGTTTTGCAACACATAAGCACAGCAATGCCTTTTCAAGGCTAACCGTTACCTCTGTCCCTTTTGTGATATGCATTTAAGACAGTTTCTAAGTATTAGAAAATGAGAATGCAGGGAAAGGGCAAGAAAGAAGAAGAGTAGTTTAGCTCATCTCTTCTTGTCCAGGAATTCTTGCAACTTCTCAAGACTCCCAATATTGGACACAATCAGCAGGAAGACTTGAGGAATATGGATCTAGTCTAGTCTGGTATTTCCTGTGTTCTTTGATGAGTAACAGCAACTGTGACGCAGAGATAATCCATACTTACAGTAAGCACATCCTCTACTGCAATTAAATGCTGGTGAAGTTATAGGTGAAGGGCAATGCAGGAGAAAAAGTGAGAAATAGTTGTCAAGATTAAATAAGCAATTTTTATAATATAGTCATGCATTTAAAAAAATCAACTTGAGTTCACATAATAACTGAAATGTTATTTGAAATTTCATCTTGCCTTTACTGCACTTTCTCTGTAGTCATCTTCTGGAAAATAAATCAGATGGAGTGCAAAATTTGAAGACTGAGCACTTCAGTCAACATTCAAGTGAGCTGCAAGAGATCTAAATGTCAACTGTTATGAGACATTGTGCTTACAGTGCAAGTTCTTGACTAGATGCTCCTATATCTGTTTGTAAAGAACAATGTTTAAATATGTTAAAAATATATCAAAGTTCTTGAAGAAAGGAATGGCAAACAGTGGAAGTGATCAACTTTCATTTTGTCAGATTTTGCTTGCAGTGTCCTCTGGTATGTTGGTGAATCAGTGGCACCAGCTAAATACTTGTCATCCCTTACCTTGCAGAGCTTTTACTTGCTTGGTTTGGGGCACTCTGGGCCAGTTTAGCAATGGAATTAAACATTTGTAAAGTTTCTTTAAAGCTAACTGCAATCAAAGAGGGAGGTTAGACACCTGCTTTGCTGAATCAATGTCAGGACACAAATCAAGATGCATGTTAGGGCAAATATCACAAGCGAGCATCTAGAAGAATCACAGCTGGTGATACTGAATAAGTCCAGAGGCTTCAGAAAATCCCAGTTCAGAATGGGGAATAGAGTCAGTATAGACTGTCCAGCATCAAATCTGAGAGAAGTTATGCAACCTTTACCCCCACTCCTTTCAACCTTAAGCAATATTTTCTGCCATGGTGGTACATTACCTCTATGTTTGCTCACATCAGCCTAGAAAGCTGAAAACTCATCAGTGAGTAAGTTGAAAGGTTGGGCTTAATAAAACTTCCCTCTCATGTAATGAGTGCCTAACCCTGAGGCACATCTGTAAAGTCTTAATTTTAATAACTTTAGAAATGTCAGGATCCTACACTATCATATTGAGCACATAGATATCCAGAAATTTCTGTGTATGTGTTATATATTAGCATGATTTGCGCTGTGATCTATTCATCCTGAATTTCTTCAATATGGGTGAAACATGTCATTTGTTTCCATAGTGTAGACTAACAGCACAAATGAAGTTCTTATGATCTTTCTATCTTACACAATAGAATACCACACATGTCAAAATATTTAAACATACTCAGACATGGGCCCTTACCCAAATCTAAATCATTGCTAAAGTTTTGGAAAGTATTAATGCTTTATCTCTCTGAAGATCCAAAATCAGTCCAAATCTTTATCTGAACTCGGCCCATCATGTGTATCTTTGAGTGTAATGTAACACAGACAAGAATAATGAGATTATTTGCTGGTATAAATCAAAATAGTGGTACAGACTGAACAAGATCTCAAAGCATAACTCACGAAAACTCAGCAAAATTATTATGTGTCCAAGCACAAGTTTTACACTGAGTAGCTGATGGTTTGCATGAAAAAAAGTTGTTTGGCCACAGTTTCTCACTAAAAAGATGTGTTGCAGTGAATCCTGTAGATTAAAAATGTGAAATAAAGATGCATAAGGATTTTTAAGAATAAAATAATTTTTTTTTGGTACTTCAGTATTACAAATTGATGGTAAATTTGGAGAAAATAAAAGAAGACTGATATAAATTAACTCAGGAGCTAAAAGAATTGATTAGAGAGATGGGCTGAAATACTTAAATATGCACAGCTTGTACAGATTGTTACAAACTAAATTAAGCTTACTTCCCAACAGTGGGAAATCATTAAGAGGGCACAAAACTAATTATTTTATGTTGTATTAGAAGATAATCCTTAAGAATGCCTGTATTAATTTGCAGATACTTTAGGTGAACAACAATAACTACACTGTGAGTTTGTAGTATATCACCTAAGAAATTCTACCTGAGTCTTTAAAACTGACTGTGATTCAACAGTTAATGGTATACTGCTGAGAACAACTCCACACGGGTAGAAACCAGAATAGATGGTATATCCCAGTACAGTATCTATTTTTTGTTTTCTTCAGTCTTTCTGGTCAAACAGAGCAAACTCTCTGCCTGGCTTCTTCTCCAGTAGTCCCTTGAGTGTTGCAGGTCAAACACATGTTTCTGCTTGTATCAGTACATCCATAGTCGCATGTCAGTGTGCTGGTTTTGGCTGGGACAGAGTTACTTTTCTTCACAGGAGCTAGGATGGGGCTCTGTTTTGGATTTGTGCTGAAAACAGTGTTGATCACCCAGGGATGTTTTCGTTGCTGCTGAGCAGTGCTTACACAGAGTCAAGGCCTTTTCTGCTTCTCACCCCACCCCACCAGCGAGTAGGCTGGGGGTGCACAAGGAGCTGGGAGGGGACACGGCTGGGACAGCTGACCCCAGCTGACCAAAGGGACATTCCATACCATATGGCGTCATGCTCAGCATAGAAAGCTGGGGAAGAAGAAGGAAGGGGGGGACGTTTGGAGTGATGGCGTTTGTCTTCCCAAGTCACCGTTAGGCGTGATGGAGCCCTGCTTTCCTGGAGATGGCTGAACACCTGCCTGCCCATGGGAAGGAGTGAATGAATTCCTTGCTTTGCTTTGCTTGTGTGCACGGCTTTTGCTTTCCCTATTAAACTGTCTTTATCTCAGCCCATGAGTTTTCTCACTTGTACCCTTCCGGGTGGGAGTGAGCAAGTGGCTGTGTGGGGCTTAGTTGCTGGATGGGGTTAAACCACGACAGTTAGCTACAGCACGTGGTTCTACAACCCAGGTGATACAACATAAAATGGCAGTCACTGTTTGGCACTACATAAAGTTAATGGGTCAAGGTACAATTTCTATTCCATGTAATTTCTTGGCTGCCACAATTGTATATTTTCTCTGGCTGCTACATAACCTGGACATACTGATTTAATGACTTTTCCTAAGAGCAAAACCCACTGCTATATTCAGAAAAATGGCTATATATTTAAAGTTTCCTTACATCAATATTATGACTGTACCCACATTGTTTTATAACCCCATGCTGACAAGCCATTAACTTTGTTTACATTAGAGCATGGCTTAAGTTGGAATTTGGAGTTGGATTTCAAATACCCCAATATCCACAGATGTTAGGAGAGGGGTCCTTGACTTAGCTTATTGAGGAACGGTTCAAAATTTGGATCTGGATCTAAGCGTAGTTTTGAATTTATGCCAATCCTGAGGTGTTTTGTATCAGAAGCCTAAAATGTGGTTCTTCCAGAACAGGGATGCCCTATTTAAAGGATGCTATGTTTTTAAGTCGAAATGACATTGCAGAGTGGGCAAATACCTGCTGAACAGTGGGAATTCTTAGGGTCTCATACCTCATTTTTCAGCCTGTTCTACTTATTTTGAAGAAAAACAATTTCTTTGACTTCAGTGAACTTTCTCTTGATACCCCATATTGTGACAAGGGTTAAGGGCTCTATGGGAGATTTGGCTTCAGTTTCTGGTCCTGTCACAGATGTTCCTCTGAGACACTGTCAAGCTACATCATGATGTCTAGTCTCATGGTGGAAGAAGAATAATTCTATTACAGCTCCCTACAGTTTGGTGAAGATAGATGTTTGCATGGTAAAGTGATCCTTGCCTGCAGATACAAGTGCTGCAGAACAGGACTCTACCGTGATCATTTCTACACTGTGAAATCCAGCAAGGTAACAGGCAAATCTTTCTGTCCAGGGCTTACTAGCTCAAGCTAATATCACATTCATGCAGCTAGGCAGCTTTCAGGCACTACCCGGCTTGCAATCTGCCTGTTCTGCCCAGGCTTAAGGCAGGCCGAGCTAGCTTCCTTTGTCTGCAACTACCAGCATAGATATGGCTTTAAATGAACACCAAAGGTGACATAAGGACAGTACCATTTCTCTTTACAGTGTTTCAGTCAAATAGCATAATTTAAAAAAAACCAAACAAACAAACAACAAAATACTCCAAAACCTCAAACCATATACAAGAGTGGGATTTCACCACTTTTTTTTCTGTTATTGAAAAAGTGTCAGTGACAACTGTCAAGCATGCGTTCACATCAGGATAGGTTCTAAACAAAGCACTGCATTTCTTTCACAGAGAAAATAAACAGTGATGTTTTGTATTTCTCACTTTGGAAAGCAGGTCCATCTTAGATCCAATGGTTACACTTCAAAGACATCCCTCATGAACCTTTTTTCATGTGGCTATATGTGTGGTATTATGGAGATGAACAGGCCAGCTCCTAAGAGGTGGAACACAGTGCATTACAATGTACTCCGTGAACAGAGATTTATGGAAGATCGGAAGATTTTATAAAGTAAATAATTCACATTTCACAAATATAGACAATGTACAGACTATTTACCAAGAAACTTGAAACGGCTGCCTTGGAAACATTCCAGTTTGTCAAGTAATCTGGTTATCAGGTTTTTAAAGACCCAATATATAAGGCACTGACAAAACCAGACTAAATATATTTTTTCCAGAAGCAGCAGGATGGTAACAGGAAATATACTTATAAAGCAATTAACAAACACTCCTTTAACTGGCAAGTTGTTCCAAGTAACTTAGAGGGGAAAAAAAGTCATCTAATTTGGAAATGTGCTTGCAATGCACACATGCATAAATCTATTTTAAAACAGGCCTGCATGATGGACAGCAATGTAGTACAGAGACCCTGAAACAAGCTCTAAATCACCTAGCTCAGGTCGTGGCAGCAGCCAGTAACCTGTGCTGAGGGACAGGGTTGCCAGGGCTGGGTCCCTTCCTCTAACCATGCCAGAGCTCTCAGGCAAAACAGAGCTCATCTGCACAATTTTTCCATTTCCTACTGAAAATTAGAGTAAAAAGTTACGTGATGACAATACCATGTCTATACTCTATGATGTGTGCGTGTATTGACAGTTCCTCTGATTTTTCTTTACTGCTTTCCGTGTTTATAGTTTAACCTGGGTTATTATTTTTTTTAAAATCAGAGAGTAAAATCACCCCAAATGTGGAGCTTCTGCTGAGTTCAGATATACAGACTTGTTAAAATAACCTCTTGTTTTCTGCACCTTAGCAGCAATAAGAAAAGGGGAAAAAGGCATAGAGGAAAGAGAAAGTGGAAAAGGAAATGGGTGTTGGAAGAAATGCGAGCAATTTTTTTAAATATCGGAATACATTTTACAAGGTTCTCTCAATGAAATAATACCACTCCAAGATAACCAAATATTTCACTTGGAAATGGAAGAAAATCGAGGAAAAAGGCTTTAAAAATAAGTTAAACATGGAAAACATTTTAAATGAAAGTAAAAATACACATCCCACTTCAAACAACAATTGCAAAAGATTGACCCAAAATTTCAAATTTTCCTTAGTTGTAATGATAACATTTTTGGACAATGCCTGTTTGGGAAGACCTTAGCTAGTTTTTCTCCTTTTCTCCCTCCTCTTGACTTGCAGGGTGTTTTTTTTCTAGTTTTGGCACCTTTTCATAGACACTGAATTTAGGCTAGCAGTCTACTTCATGGGTTTCTCACAAATTTAAAGCTTTTGGGAGAGAACTTATTTCACTTTGTTACAATAGTCTAAAAGATAAACGTCATTTCAGTTAGATGCACAGACACTTTGGATAATCAAAGGAAGAAGACAGGTGCTGTAAAACTGTTACCTTCTTATTCTAAGAGAGCTACTCCTAAGCTGACTTGCTCATATATGAACCTCTACATCAAATTTATGTGAGATGAAAACCAGTCTTAAGGGTAAAGCTCCCTGTTCCTTAATCATTTCTGATTATCAGTCTCTTGAGTATAACACCATGTGTTGTTAATTGGCTAATCTAATCAACCCTGTGCAATAGCACTGATTCACAGTAGCTGAGGATCTGACTCATTCTCCTTCACTTCCATTAAATACCTCCATGCCCCATGTCTTTTTAACAACTGCAAGTATGACATAATTTTATTTCTCTGGAACAGCTGAAGTTTCTTTTATGCTTGAAACGCTAACCCTTTGAATACTTTGCTGTTGGGTTTGGGATTATGGACAACACAGAGGGATCATTTATCACTTTAATAATTCATCTTAATTCTTGCTCAGGGAAGGCTGATGGTTTCAGTGCTAACTCACTGAATTTGCATTTGCATGTCATATACTCATTAGTTAACCCTTGGCAGGAAACTCCTAAATGAGTGGAGAAACGGTATTTAGAACTGGGCCAACTTTATAAATCACTTAGGTGATATCTCTTTGTCTCCAACAGCTTCCAGATGGACATCTCAAGAAAGCTTGCACTCCTATTTTCATGCCATCAAATCAACAAACACATCACTTCAGTGTTATATGGTAAAATTTTAACTGTTGCAACCTAAAAAACCAAGTGACCAAACAGCTTTGTCAAAGACACAGAGGTACTATGCTCAGAGCCAAAATTAGGTCTCAGGCTTCTGCAAACCTCAGCTAACTCAATGTATCTTTAAACTTTCTTTTTTTTTTTTTTTTCTTTGAGACTTTAGTTTTAACTGTGCAGTCATAAGAAATACAGAATTCATGGTGCAAAGAGTTAAGAAAGTAGCATAATCTTAAGAAAGAAAAGGTCATATTTTCATAATGCTATAATAGTCCAAATTATAATAAATTCCATCTGGACTTCTGGAAAAATATATCACCACTAAAACTCAAAATAGCCAGACAGAAAGAGTGGACTATGGGGTGTTAGTGAAAACACAGCTTAACAGTTGGGGACCAGGTTTGATCTCTTATATGGTATGTGACATTTATGGACCCGCACAGTAGCTCTTATTCAGCACTGCACAATAAAATGCACCTGGATGCCTGACAATAGGATATGTCCTCAGGCATGCAAAGCAAGACACCCATTTCCCCCAAATGTTTGCATTTCTCCCTGACAGTGTATTTTTCAGAAAAGTACTCAGATAAGTACACAGTCACTTTCACAGAAAATTCAATTTTCCCCTCTGTGAGTGCACATTCTTGAAAGTAGAAGTTGACATGGCTAAAGTATGAGACAGATTATTTGCAAATGTCTATCTATTAAGGAACAAATGACAGAATAGGGCATTTTCGAAGTAACATGTGCTTGATAGTTGTCTCATATGCAAAAATACATAAATTTATAAATTCATTGAGTCAGTTAAAAAAATGTTTTCTACACTAATGATTCACAAGGAAATTACACTTGTGTGCTACTATATACATTATAGAATTAAGTACTTAGCATGGCTTATATATGTTAACAGTATATGAAACGAAGTGAAAAAATCCACTGTTTCAAAGGAGTGAGAAATACATCTTGTTTCCCGTTGTTAAAAGTCGAGAACTGTCGCTAATTTAAGTCTTTCAACCCAGTGTTAGACTCTTTTTTACGTTTCTTCCTCTGGCTTAACTTGCTATTCAGTTTGGTGACTTTATTCCCTAATTTATGTTTTCATTAATTACACAGTGAAGTAGTTATCATGGGCCAGATTCAACAGAGGTGTAAACCAGTGTAATCAGTAGCATTATAGCAGCTTGTATTTGGCTGCTTGTGATCATAGTAAAGGTTGCCCTCGTAGTAGGTTTAAGCAAAGCCTGCTAGCCAAAATACATATTTTTCTAGGACTGATGTAAAAAAATAAGGAAGCTCCAGTCTGGAAATGTTTTTATATCTGCATATGTTTGGCATGTCTTTCCTTCTACCTTCTCTCCCCTTGCAAACTATCACTGCATATCATCTCAGAACAAAACATTAAAACAGTTCAAGCATATTTCAATATATAATATGTAGCCATGGAAGAAAAATGGATGTGCAAGCATTTTAATTTTCTGTATCCTCAGTGTCTCTTTCTTCTCTAAATGCATTTTTTCAGGAAATAATTATGGGGGTAAATTAATGGCCATATTCTGCTAATAATTATCCAGTGTAAACTCCATTGACTTCAAGGGGACACACTCAAAAGAAAGCCAGATTTAGTGTATGAAATTTCAGAATACTATAAGCAAAGTAGTATGTCTATGTAAAAGACATATTTTCATTCTCTCTACTGAAATTCCTTTTGAAAAAAGGGGTGTACTCTGTAGCACGTAAAAGTGTGGGTCTATAGAAAACATCGTTAAGAGCCTTACACAAGACAAACCTTCCTCTGTAGAAGCCTGAATTCTCATCTTGACTTTTCCAATAACCTTGGGGCAGGCTGACAGATTCAAAATCCAAATTTAACTTTGGATTATGTTTGAAGATGTTTGGTTTAATTTTCATCTTCTGTCTCTGTCTCTTTTTCCCGGGAGTATCAGAACCACCAAAAACATGAGAGCTGTTTTGAAGGAAAGTGTGCTGCTTGTACCAGCCTGAGGACTAGATTTTCAGCCAAGACAAAATCATGCAAATCCTCTGTCGATAGAGATGTATTCATTCACATGGACTGAATAGTTGGCCCTTCTCTGAGTACTTGAAGACAACCCAGTGAGAGATCTTGTAAGTGTTCTGCCATTGCTGGTGCAAGGCTGTGCATATGTCAAACACATTGGGTTAATACGTGCCCTCATGGTTGTCTCCACTGAAATAGCTCCCACCAATTTTAACGCAAACTGTGCGTGTTAGATCTGGATATTGCACTGCTGCCAGTAAACACAACAGAAATGGGTCAGACTGCAGTACTGCTTGGTATAAATCCTGCAGTCATTTTCCATCTCTCAGCATTGTTTCCATCTATTTATTGAAGATAGTATTCTTAATCTCAAATATTTCTGGATAATAGACAATGGACAGGTTTTGGTCACTTAAAACCGTCACACAGATGAATGCTTCTGATAACAAAATGACAGAGTTTAAGATAAAGATAGCAAGTTAATATAAATTTTTACAGAATAACCACAAATACCAGAAGAATATGAAAATCTGTCATGAATTTGTATATGTGGGGTAATTAAACAGTCCCTCCCAAGTGTAGAATTTTGTTCAACTTTTTCAAATAAAATTCAAGAAAAAATAACATACCTAGACTGATTTCTGATAAGGCAGCAATTATAAATAATTAGTTATTTGCTTTTAGAATTCTCCTGAGAGAAGCAGACAGTTGACTTCTTTTTTTCTTTAAAAGTTTCTCACTGGAAAGGGTGCAATGAATTTGAATGGGTCTAGGATGAAGTCCCTTGTTTGTTCATCATGCATCTCAGAAAAAAATTATGCATGCTTTAAAAAGCAGAAATAAACTTTCCTTTTCTGCACTAGTTTGTGGGTCCATTTGTTTTACCTTATTTGCTGTGGGAAACAAAAATGGAAAATGGAGGTGACACAGAAGAATAGTGACCCAAACAAACCACACTAATACTAGTAACTGAAAGATGAGAATAAAATGAATGGAAAGGAAAGATGGAGAAAGATCTGTAGAAAAAGGGAGCTGTTTTGAAGGAAAAGGTTATGCAATAAATAGAGTTGTTCTGTGACCACAAAGGCTCCTTGTAAATGTGGAAAAAAATTAACAAGAATCAGATAGTTTGTTCTGATGTCAAGAAATGGTGATCATTAATTAAAAACATTCTGTGAATCCAGACATCAGCCACCTCTGAGGAAGGACGAGCTTAGAAATCTGGGTTTGGGGGGGGTTTTTTGCTGTTTTTTTCCCAAGAATGAAAATAATTGTGGCGGAGCTTGGAGATCCAAAAAGGCATTGCATTAAATTGTAGAGCTGTTCTGGTGCTCTTACACAGAGAGTAGAGTAGGAGAATGAATGAATGAACAGATGGGTGGCTTTAAAATTCTGTTGTGACTCAGATGGAAAGTCAAACACCAAGACTCAAAAGTTAGTCGATGACGTGGAAAAATATAGGGTAATAGTTTGAAGACAATAATATTTGTCCACTGTTTACAGGAAACTTTGTGGCAAAGCTTACAACAGCATTCAACTTTCCTTCTGTAACTACCCGAATGTTCTTCCCTTCACCTTTTCAACCTCCTCACACTGCTTCTTTCCTGTGAGGCTCTGCCTGTGCTACTGGCTTGAAACATCGATATGTCTTAGATGGATTGTTTTTAGCTAGATGAGGAGATAATCATCTGGTAACCATAAGAAGGCAAAGTCAGGTTCTCGGAGAGCTGTACTTTCAAGGCACCCTCACTTCTGTTGCTCATCAGTTTCCTTTTAAATCCTTTTCTACTTCACATACACAGAGCAATGAAAAAAGGATTAAAAACTGTGTCGTGTCTGCATTTATTAGATTCCGGTGCCATTTGGGATATTTTCTGACTGGATCCAAATAGTTTTCCCAACTACCTTGGCTGATTTCTGCAGCAGAAGACGCATGTTCTTCTAATCCAGGAATTCGTTACTGCATGTTTACTGTTGAACTAATTTACTGTCATCCTAGAAATATTTTTCGCCTCTTGAGATGCCTGCCTCAACCTGGAGAAAGAATCAGTGATTTGCTAATGGTACAGCATATAAAATAATTTTTTGTTGATCTTTACCTTGTAAGATGTATTACAGCTGTAGCTCTTGCTGTAGCTCTATTATTTAATGCAAAATGAATTATACGCATATAAATATATGTTATTCATTTTAACGAGGACCAGGAGATTTACACTGGGATTAAAAATGTTTTTGCTGTAAGTCAACATTTAGAAATCTTCAAAGAACCGTGCAAATATATTAAAAATACACAGATAAGTATGATTAAAGTCATCCTCCAGGCGAGAAAACAGATGCAGAGTATGGAGCCTGGGCTGGTGAAGGGATGAGACACCTCCAAGTCAGGCACCACATTGCCTCACTGCTAGGTGCCTGTCCCCAGGAGCTAGATCACAGTGCCCTGAATTGGGTACCAAGTTTGTGTATATAGAATATGGAAGAATGAGGTGCCTCATTAGAGCAATCCAGTACCTACACAATAAAAGGAAAGATACCCAGGAGTAGCCTATCAAAAACATTAACCACAAGTGTGGACCAGAGTGCTCCCCCACCATCCGGTCTGTGGTCTGCATCAGAGCTAGGGTGGAGATGCTTGTATTCACTTGAAATCTCAGCCCTATGAAAATGTTATCTGGGGGAAAAAAAAATCAGGCCCACCTCTTATAAATTGTGCCATGCCAGCGTTATGCCAGCATTTTCATAATAGCTGAGCATTCAGACAACTCTCCAACAAAAGGGAGGACCTTATGGTTTCACACTTTCTTTCACCTCGGAGGATTCCAACTTACATCTGAGTTCAATTTCCTGCTCTGTTAGCTGTTTATGCAGTTTACATTAAACAGTGATTGTAATAGAAAAAAAAGAAAGAAGCACAAAGAAGAATTTAGAAACTAGGTCTTCACTGTGCCCCAAACTGCTGTAATACAAAGTAACTTCCATATTGCTTGTGCTTGTCTTTGGTCTTTGCATTGCACACTGGGCCAATTGGAAAACAACTGTTAACCCCTTCCAAAATACCTAATCCGTCTTTGTGGGTAAGGCAGTCTTCCGGAAAGGAGTTTCGAATCCCTAATGCTAAAACAGACCTGCAACCCATGTTTCTTACTTGCTAGGAAGCAAACTAACCCTTGTGCAGGCATCATGACCTCCTCCTCAGAAGTGCTTTAAAAGAAAGATCCATCCCTGCTGAATGGAAGACATCGCGATGCTTTGGGCTCTGATTTCTCTATTCCACTTAACAACTGCGTAATGTAAAATGCTTAAACAGGGACCAAGGCAGGAAACAAAATAAAATTCTTCATTTTGAGCTGAACGACTCAACTTCTTGTAGTGTTTTGCTTGCTAATCTCATAAATCTTTCATGCCTTTGCTTAATAGCATAGTACTCAAAGGAGGGATGCAGGAGTGTCTGTCTGTTCCCAGCTCAGCCCCAGAGTTAAGGAACTTCCCTAGGATGGAGAATTTCTGAATTTGGACCCTTTCAGACTGAACAGGAAATGAAACCCAGCTCTGCAAATTCTGCAGACAGTGCTCTAACCATTAAGGTATGGCATAAACACTGATTGATATCTTTCTGGTAGTCACATTTTAAAAGAAAGTGGTGGCAAGAAGAGAATTTGACCAGGATCCTAAGACGAATGGCTCATCTCAGAAAACATATTTGCAGGAACTTCCATTTTTCTGGATCACAATTAAGGAACAACTCCTCTCAGTCCTGCCAAAACAAACAAATAGGAGAATGTATTTTAAATTTATAGCAATATAACGAAGACACCTTGGAAGGAAGAGGCAGTAAGGATTTTCTCACCTGGCCCTAGTTAACAAGTGTGTTTTTCAGAGTCCAAATTCCACTTCAGAGTGCTAATTCTTTCTCCAGAGCCCTTTTTTCTTCCTCTACCTTCAAAGTCTGATTCATTTTTACCCTTTTTCCTTTTGCCTGAAGAAAGCAGAAAAAAATGTTTCACTTCAGTGATGCAGATGATTGCATGAGTCTCAGGCTAACAGTGAAACAGGACCAGAGAAGCAATTTCTGTAAAAATGCACAAGAGTTAAACAGTGAAGGAACCGCCTGATACACCTGGGATTCCTGGGTGCAAAATCAACACTGGCCTGATTTTCTTAGCACTACAGGGAGACAAGCTCAACATTTTTTAAAACGTAGCTGGCTAATTAGCTGCCTAACTGTGTCTGCAGGCACCATTTTTTAAAAATCTGGCATTCCTGTGTAAACTGATGAATCACATTTATCACTGGAAAAACATTTTACTGTCATATTGGAAGCATAGAGAAGAATGTTTTTCCTTTCCAGACTTTAAAGGATCACATGTATCTGTTGTTAGGGAAACTAAATGAATCACAGACTCACAGAATTGGTTGTCGTTGGAAGGGACTTCTGGAGATCATCTTGTCCAACCCCTGCTCAAAACAGGTTGCTCAGGCCTGTGTCTAGTCAGGGTTTTAATACCTCCAAAGACAGAGACCCCACAGTTTCTCTGAGCATTTTGTTCCAGTGTTCGACCACTCTCAAAGAAAAAGTTTTTTTCTTAGGTTTAAATGGAATTTCCTGTATTTCAGTTTGCACCCATGGCCTCTTGTCTGTTCACTGGACACCACTGGCAAGAGTCTGGCTCCCTCTTCTTTTCAATCCCCTTCCCCCCATCAGATATTTATACACACTGATAAGATCCCCCTGAGCCTTCTCCAGGCTGAACATTCCCAGCTCTCTCAGCCTCTAGTACCTTAATCCTCTTCACGGCCCTTTGCTGGACTGGCTCCAGTAAGTCCATGTCTGTCTTGTACTGGAGAGCACAGAGTGGAATCCAGCACCCCAGACGTGTCTCATCAATAGTGAGTAGAGGTGAAGGATCACCTCCCTCGATCTTCTGGCAATACTTTGCCTAATGCAGCCCCGGATACCATCAGCCTTTGCCACAAGGACACAGTACTGGCACATGGTCAACTTGTCGTCCACCAGGACCCCCAGGTCATTTTCTGCAAAGCTGCTTCCCAGCTGGTCGGCCCCAGCCTGTGCTGGTGCCTGGGTTATTCCTGCTCAGGGGCAGATGAGAGCCGGTCCTTGGGAAGCTGCTGGTCAAACATCACAGGACTTCAATGGCTGAAGACAATACAGTGCAGCAAAGTCTTAATGTTCTGGCTTACAGAGGAGGAGGTTATATAGTAGACTGGCTGAAAAAATAGTTTTACTTTAGAGAAATGAACAAATGATTGTAACTAGACAACTAATCCTCCAATTACCACCACCCTCATTTTAAGATCCCAGTGAGTGAAAGACTGGAGTATTAGACTAATAGGGGAGGTTGTCTGATCCTTCAGTCAAATGTCTGTTTGGAAAATATCCATTTCTTGTAAAGGAATTATCCAAAATCTTCAGCTATACTTAATAAATAACTGACACTTGGCAGATTTGACTGCACATGCTGCTGATCACAAGTTTATTTTAAGACTGGTAAATTAGCAGATGTTCTAGATTGTCCTTTTAATCCATCTCATTTAAATTCCCTATTCTCCAGTGACTCATTAACATTCAAAATCCTATCTGTCCATTTTTATATGGGGTTAATGAGATCCATATAAATGGATGCTATGTATTCCTCTGGATTTTTAAATGGTTTTATTGTTATTTTTTGTATCTTTAAAGATGGATAATGGCATACAGTCAATTCATTACCCATTCTGGAGTCCATAAGAGTTAATAATCTCCTTTAACACAAAGCCATAGCCGTGTGGCATGTTTTAGAATTAGTCCAGTTAAGAATGAGATTTTAGAAACCAGATCCAGATATCAATCATTTCAAATGATTTCTCCCCACCCCTTTATTATTAACACAAACCATTTGGAAATCTCAACACCAAAATGCTTTCTTATGAATTTTTCCATTAATCCAACTCCCTTTTATACACACATATAATACTGGGACTTGACAGCTGGCCTGTTGGCACCAATTGCTTAGACTCCTTGAGGGGAAAATAAACTTTTTAAAGAACCCTTGGATTTTACAAACAGGTTTTAAAAACAAAATATCTGTCAAATTCTGAGTTTAAGAGCTTTGCCAGTACAGCTTTCAACATTCAACTTCAGTGTCCTCTGTTTTACATCTGTATAGCTAAGGGAAAGTACGAGAGAGCTGTTGATAATGACAGGTCACCTTATTATCTTCCAGATAGCGTCTGTTCTTGAGTCAGGGTGCTCTTGAGAATCTGAATTTATTATGCTCAAAGTGTAATGTTTTTATTTACTCCTGACCCTAGATGCTAATGTGATTTATACCACATTGTTTGCAAAAACTAGAGGTTCTGTTCAGTTGTTTGTACATAGGCACCGTGCACAATCCAAGACTCCACAGGTCAACCAAGACATGACATTGTTTTTTGTACTCCTGGAGAGGCATCTGAAAATCAGGAAGGATACCTCAGGGCTTTTCAGTGACATTAGGTGCTTAAGTGCACAGCCAAACCAAACCTGAATTCAAGGCCAGCTAAGTGCATTTTTCTGCAGGTGGTTGTGTTCTCAGAAATCAGATCTTGCTCCAGTATATAGCTCTGAGAGCTTCAGTCTTTCAGTGAAAGATGTTGATATCTAGTTTTCCACCTGTCCCAACAAAAATGCTCAGAGTAGGGACAATTTGTGATTCAACGAAACATTTGTTCAGTGGGTGCTGCTAAAGCAAAATGATTTCCTTCCTTATCTGCAGTGAAAACTGTGTCTCCAGCTTATAAGAGTGACTTCTAATACCCTCTTCCATTTTATCACAAAACAGTAAAACACAAAATCTCTACCTGATCTAAAGTCACTCTTAGATTATTTTTAATAATTTAGTGGTGAGTGCTGTTTTAGCTATACTGCTTCTTTCAACAGCAAATATATGATTGCTGTTTTTATACAACAGCAGTAAACTACATCACAAGTAATGGTGTGTAGGAATAATTTCTGGGTCTGACTTCTTAGCTGGTGTAACATGACCCACAACAAGTTTAAAACATGTGAGGAGTTGGCAGCGATTGCAAAGGAGGACACCACTCAGAAAAAGGTGTGGTGAATTCTAGCCCCAAGAGGATTGCCTGGAAAGTTCATCCAAAAGCTTACATCAACATATGTGTAACTAAGGAGATCTTTGTAAACAAGTCATAAACCAGGCACAAAGTCACTCTAAGTGAAAAGATAATCTCAAAGAATAAATAGGATTACTGAACAGAAAGTGGGACATAGGTACTATAAAACTCTCATAAAGAGCTGTTGATGTGGGAACACTAAGAATCAACAATAATGAAAAATTTGGAAGGAGACTGTCTTTACTCACAAATGAATAAAATCAAAGTATATTTAAACATCAGAGGGATGCTCATAAGTATGAAGTAGAAAGAAGGCAATAGTTGGAATAAGTTTTTCTTTTTCTGATAATCCATTATTCCAATGTCAGTCTAAATGACTTCCTTGTAACTCCATTAGTTCATGCCTGCTTTATGTCCTTCTTGAGTAAAATCAGTGGACAAACTTCTCAACTGGTCTAAAGTTAGTTTAGAGAAAATGAATTCAATGGGGAGAAGCCAATTTAGATTATCGAGGATACTGCCTTATAGTAGGTTGCTATTACAATATACACTACGAAAAACAGGAGCACAACAAGACTTTCTGCTTAGTAATGGTAAGGACCTAAACCAGCCAAAAATTAGCTATTGTGGTAAGCCACAGTCCATACTGTTACAAAATTCGCAGACAGGCTAGATTAACTTAAACTCTAAAGCCACATGGAACTGTTACTTGCAGAGTTGTAACAAGTCCATCCTGACTGTAAGCCTTGAGTTTAATAAAGTAGGGAATGCCTTTTCCCTCAGCTTTCACAGCGCATGCACATATACAAAACCTGCTGTGATTTGGTTGCTGCTGGGGGCAGAAAGCTGGGGCTCTGGAGCAGCCACGTCAATAGGCACCTGTAGCCCTGCTTCTTAGCAAGTGTTGCAGGGACAGTAGGTGTGCTCCATGCTGCCTGGTGCTGTTCTGCTGCTAATGGCTTTTGCAGATGCACTAACAAAAATTATTTGCTGGCATATAGTCTAGAGCTCCACAGACCTCTCAAAATGTTATGTACTTTTTTCTACCAATAGAAAACTTGGACTTACATGACCTCTAGAAATGGTACTTTTCCTCTCCCAGTTTGGCCAGGGCATGATAGATTTCTAATTTCTTAATCGGTACTTATTCCTTTAGATTTTTTTGCCATAGTCTGCAATTATTTTGTTTCCATTTGGTTGTGTTTTATAACCTACAAAAAAAATAGCAATCTTTTTCACTACTATAAATGTCCTTGTAACTTTTAAACAGGTGCAAGCAAACAACTCACCTATTATATACATCATACACAGTCCTATAAAATAAACAACGCCCTCAAGATTTTTGCGGTTAATCAAGTACAAATGCTGGCTTCAAAAGTTTGTCCGGCAGTAAGAATGATTTCAGTTATAGTCTGTTTTATGAGTTTTACTCCAACAGAACTCTATAGCATCACAAGAGATTTAAATCTTATAATCCCAGTAGATTTTGTAGAAATTTAGTTCAAACTGCTCATCGGAGAAGTACTCTTAAATTATCATCCACTGTCTATGCTCTTGAACTAATAAAACAACTGTACATGTAATGTAAGAAGAACTGATGATCAAAATAAAAAGAAAATCTTAGTGTGTATAATGCAATTACTTGTAAAATGATATGGACTATGCTAGATCTTTAACAATATAAATGAACCCTGCTCATCCCAATGAATGCAATTTTAGTTTCATTTTGTTCTAGATAACAATATTAGCATAAACAACAGAGATTCATTGCATTATGTTTCAGGTTTATTGGTATATAGCTAAACTATAAAATATAGGAAGACGTGAGCCAAAAAGGCTAAATATCTACACTGAGATACATATATTTTTTTCTGAATTTATGTTGCTCTTATAAAAGACTGGAAAATTCTGGTGGATTTCCAAGTTAGTGGTTGCAGTATGTACATATCAGAGCTGGTATGATATCAGAGACTGAGGCTGCTTTTTTATGTGCTTATTCTCTGTGGGGTCAACTCCAAAGACTGCAAATTAACCAAAACTGTTTTGTCTTACCAGAGCGATGATCTGATGAGAGTAAGCCTTCATCCTTATGAAACTTGCTATGTTAAAAAAGTATGTATAAACACAATTCCCAGGAAAATCAAGGAAGCTGTTCCTGAAGGCAAATGTATAGCTACAATATGCTGGACAGATGAGGACAAACCTTTGAAAAGAAATGATTTTAAAAGTTTTTATTTTCCAGACATATGCGAAGCTGCCCTTGGGACAGGAAGTCTTACAAGATGATCTATTCTATTTTAACCTCAGTCTTACAATATGATCTATTCTATTTTAACCTCCCCCACTTGAGGATTTAGAGTAGGCTGTCCCCTCCGTAGCAATAATGTCTATATGCCAGGAGACAGCCATCCCATGGGGAGATAATTTTGACATAGTGACATAAAGCACACTTCATGTTCGGTGACCCTTCAGGGCTGTTGCAGTGTGCTCCCTGCCTCACCTTTCTATAGCTCTCCTCCCTTTTGGCTGCCGTTGTCATTCCCAGCCTCTTGCTGGAACAGCTTGTCAAGGGATTTCCTGCAGTACAGAGGAATAGGTCATTCTGAAGGTCAAGCACAGCCCTGAATGCTCTCATCTGCTGCAATGGAAACCACTGGGCCAAAATCAGCATTTTCTTAAAACTCTTATGCAGTTACCACCTTCTTCTGAAGACACCAGAAGATCGTCAGCAACTAAATTTAATAGATTAAAATTTCCAGGCATTGAAACTTCTGCCTGAAAGTGTTTTATCCCTGACATCACTGAACAATTCGATCCTTGCATGCAAATACTACTCTGGATGCACTAAGTAAGAATTTCTTTGCCTACCTCACCTGAGCCATTCAGTCTAGAGTCAGAGAGAAGGGGGGAAAGTGCAAATATGTCTCTAGCTTTGGAGAAAGCACTGGGAATGAGGAGCCTGAATTTCAGTATCTATGTCAAGCTCTATCAAAAGCATAAGAACAGCTGCACTGGTTCAAATGGAGAGTCCATCTCCACTTTTCCCATATCCAGCAGTGTACTTTGGGAGTCTGAGGGGCCAGGAGCAGGATGTTAAGCAAGGGTTTAGGGGTATCCTATGTCCAGCCTTTGCAGAACTGTATCCCACCCCTCTTTCATCAACTGGAAGTGCTGATCCAGGCTTGGCACAGGCCATATATTGGAAGCTGATCCTTGCCTATATTCCCTACATCAGCGACAAGTTTAAGAGGAATGACTAAGCTATTGTTCTTCTCCTAATGTAGACATTATTGGCTGGACTGCCTGTGCTGGAGCCATCCCTCCTCTGAGGTCCTCCTCTGATGTGTTCTTACAATGCTCAGTACAGACTTTGCTGGAGGCTGTAACATCACTTTCTCTGCTATAAAGGGTAGCAAACTGTGTAAACAAGTTGAATATACTTTGTCTGCTGATTAAGCCTAGAATTTCTTTCTTGATTGTTTTTGCAGCAAGTCTCATCCTAATGGGAATAATTTATAAAACTGGCATGCAAATTATTTAAATTGAAGAATAGAAAGAAAGAAGTGTCCAATGAGAGGAGGACGGATCCCACCCCCTGCTGCTCTGTGAATAGGGTATGCTGATGGCAGACCATTTTCCCTAGATCTTGCCCTGCACAAATTTCCCCCCGTACCCTGTCTCATAAAAAGATGCAGAAAATCACCCCTATGCCATGATCAGAATGGCTCTGGGAGCCCCTACACCTACAGAGAGCAAGATATGATCTCCCCCAACAGCAGCAGTCCTCAAATTGCTCAAATCCCCACCAGTCCCAGTAACACCTCCCTGGCCACCAGTACCCAGACTAAACCTCTGTGCAGTCACATGCAGCAGGGATCAAGGACTCCGGGTACACCCAAGGTGTCCCTGCTGCAGTATGGCATGCCCAGCACCTGCGGAGGTTCCTCCCTCCCCTGAATTTCCCTGAACCCCTCTGAGTGAAGAAGAATGTGTGAGAATGTCTCTCAGGTTTCGTCACCAGTGGGCTGAAGCACTTTTGAACAGGCAAACCCAAGGAACAGTGTTTGTAAGCAGATGCCTAGGGAAGAGGAAGCAGACACCAAAAATACAGGATACTTCCCTCATCATGTTGTTCCATCTTCCAACTTTCAGCCTGAGGAATTTCCAAAGCCTGGTGTGGTTTGTCTGTTTGGTAACCCCCAACAGATGTCTCTTCGAAGTACTTGCCTGATCTTTGATTGAATCCATATAGACTTCTTGTGCACACAACATCCTTTGGCAAGGAATTTCACAGAACTGCTACCCACTGTCAGGAACCACCTCTTTCTGTTTCTTTCAAATCTCTAGCTTCATTTGATATGCCCTCATTCTTGTACTGGAAGATGGTGAACAACCAAGCCATCACCGCCCTGTCCATACTACTCATGATTTTATATAACTTTTGTACCATATCCCCTTTTGGTTTTTTTATCTCCCTACTCAAATATTTGATTTTAAGCAGTCACTGGTGAAATTTTCTCCATATGCTGTATGGGGAACCTGGGTTGTCACGACTGTGAACGCTGATATGAGAACCAGTTTGCTAAGAGCTCTGCATTGCAGTTTAATTGCTATTGTGAATCTCTGCTCATGTGAACTTCTTGATGATCATGTTTCTGAAAGTTATGTGAAATTAAATAATGTTTGTATATTCTCAAGATTTCATATACGGAAAGAACTTTGTAACTTTAATTTACATGCTTGTAACATAACATCCCTATCTCTGAGTGTAGGATTATTGACAGAGAACAAGGCAGAAGGTGCAGGTGAGCTGTGGTCTTTTTCAGCCTTACATGGGCTTACTCTATTCACAGTTATCATCCTGCAATTGCTCACCTTTTCCCTACTTAAATCAAATGTTACACAAAATGCTAAATATTCCATATTGCTACTTTGGTTATGGGAATAATAACAGTAATTAATATTTGTTTAATCTCCCTCTTTGGATTTCAGTGTCAAAGCAATAATACAGTCAGAAGGACAATAGGGAGCAAATAACTCTGTGATAGCAATTTCCTACAATAACCGAAGAGCTAAAGATATAAGATACTCATTTGGATCTGTCCCAAACAAAGTTGGGACAGAAAGGAAGAGAGACGATCAACTACTTTAGGCTCTGAAGATGAGAATGCTGCAGTACATGCTGGGAAAAATGAGGCTGACACAAGCTGGTATTCACAAAGGTCTCATCACAGAAAAGTAGAGAACATCAGCTAACATGGCTTATCATGTGTGTACGACATGGGAACTAGACAGGACAATATTTAATAATCACAATTCAGAGACCTGAAGTTCCAAACAGTGGATATGACACAAGCAGAGGTCTCCCTCCCCTTAAAAAGTGGCACAACAATTAGAGAAATCATTTGAGAGAGAAAACACAGGGTTTATGCCTCCTTTATTTTGAGATGATGGAGATACCCTTACAACTTACATCTATACTAGTGAATGTGACAAAGCCAAGGCATGCTCCCAAGAACTGTCATACAATAATTTACACAGCCAAATCACTGGCAGGAGCAGTTGAACTGTTGGCCCAGGCCAAGTAACACTCTTGTAAACAATACCCAGATATGATTCAGGAACTAGCATAGGCAAATAGACCATATTGTTGTTGCTACCCTGTTGTGGTGGGGAAGAAGGTTTAGCTGAAATGTCTTATGCTAGTTAATCCTAGGATCACAGAATGGTTTGTGGCTTATTTTGCTTACTACTAAATATGCAACCACAAAAGTTGGGAGTAATGCATTTAAGCTCCAGAGAGAGGTAAAATTTCAGACAACATACTGCTTGTATTTCTAATATGTTTCCTGTTGCCTAGATCTCCCAATCAACTAGGTCTGCTCAGGGGACTGGCTGGGTTACTTTTCTGAAGCTTATCATAATCTTTTTCTTTTTCTTGCTGTTGCAAAGAAAACCTTGGCACCTAGCACAGCAATCTGGATTCCATTCTATGCTCTTTTTGGATCTAGCCTTACTGTAACACCAAAGAGGAAGAGAAACAGGGAGGATGCCATGGTACAGTAGGGAAAACAAACAGATTAGAGAGCAGAATATGTTTTTCTCACTTTATATACCTCCAGTGTTGCCTTTTTCATACAAGCTCAAACTCAGGAAAGACAAAAAAGCTCAAGCTCAAAAACAAGAAACGTCAAAAAAAGCAACCATCCTAAACCTCAGTTAAACATGTGATGCTCAGTGACGTTTCTTGAAGAATCAGGGAAAAAAACCCAAAAGATGTAAGTTTTCCACTACCCTGGGGGCAAGGGTAAGAAGAGATGTTAAGATGTGGAAGAAATGCTTCCATGGTAGCTTTAATCTCAGCTAGAATAATTTTGTCTTTGGCTTAAAATATATTTGCAACTATAAATACAAAAAAGATGAACTCATTCAGACTTTTATGGGGAAGAGGATTTGAGTTTAGGTCTTTCTTTTCCAATTGTGGGAATAACCTGTATGAGTTTAGACTGCCAAAACCTGCAGATACATTTATTTTGGAAAAAAAAAAAAAGAAAAAAAATCTGAAATGCCTCTTTGCTATGTTGAGGTCTGTCCTGGTTTCAGCTGAGACAGAGTTAATTTTCTTCGTAGCGGCTGGTATGGGGCTATGTTTTGGATTTGTGCTGAAGACAGTGTTGATAATACAGAGATGTTTTAGTTGCTGCTGTACTAGTCAAGGACTTTTCAGCTTCCCGTGCTCTGCCAGGTGAAGAAGAAGCTGGGAGGGGACACAGCCAGGATAGTTGATCCAAACTGACCAAAGGGCTATTCCACACCATATGACGTCATGCTCAGTATATAAAGCTGGGGAAGAAGAAGGAAGGGGGGACGTTTGGAGTCATGGCGTTTGTCTTCCCAAGTAACCGTTACGCGTGATGGAGCCCTGCTTTCCTGGAGATGGCTGAACACCTGCCTGCCCATGGGAAGTAGTGAATTAATTCCTTACTTTGCTTTGCTTGTGTGCGTGGCTTTTGCTTTACCTATTAAACTGTCTTTATCTCAACCCATGAGTTTTCTTACTTTTGCTCTTCCGATTCTCTCCCCCATCCCACCGAGGGGGAGTGAGCGAGCGGCTGCGTGGTGCTTAGTTGCTGGCTGGGGCTAAACCACGACAAGGTCATTAACTCCTGTGAGGTTTTTTTCAGGATTTAATAGAATCCAGTTCCTTGGGACACTTCTGGTAATGGATAAACTTCACTACCTTTAAGACAATTATCTGCTTGACTGTTGAGTTCATTGTATGATAAAACATTATGGTTCATATTCTCAAAAAATATGCATTTAACCAACAGAACAAATGGAGCCACTTTAATTATTGAACTAAACACCAGTTGATTTAACAGTTCCAGCCTTCAGGTTATTCTATATTGGCTTATAGATGAAAAAAGAAAGTTCTGCTACCATTAGATACCCATTTTGTTCAATGAAATTAAGATAGCGAATAGCTTGAATATATCATGAAACAATAATGACAAATATTAAGCACTATGAATCAATCTATATTATAAAGAGGAACTGTGAATTTAAATTTAGGTCTGTCACATTCACTGAGGGAGATACAAAAACAGAAGAAAAGGAAAGAACCAACTTTTTGAATTTTACAGTTTTGCTCTTTAAGCCAGTAAGTATTGGATGAAGTATCTTCAGGAAGCTAATACTTGAACCTACAACCCTCCTGGCTTGTGTAATCAAATGGAAAAAAATCTACGTCTGTAGCAGAAATACTATTACTCATGGCAGTGTGGATGAGCTAGGCAATAGCTTCTTTCACAGGAGGGAGGAAAGAAAGGAGATGGGAAGATTTCAGGTTTTTAAGCCGAAGACTTTCTCTCCCTTCTCTTTAGATGATGGAAAATGTATTATACATATTATCCAGAACCAATATTTTATTTATAAAGTCCTCCCTAATTCCTACAAAGATCAAAAGAGCTCAGCTGGGGAGGGGTAGCTATATGGTGCAAGTTATCTTTTCTACCAGAATTGAGAGTTTGTGACTATTAATCAAATGGTTCCTAGAGGAGGTACTTCTGGAGAGCAGAGAAGGCTCAGTGGCATAGCTCCAGCCAGAGAGAAATGGATGATTGATGCTCTGAGGTTTGGAAAAAATTAAAGTGGAATGAACACCTGAACCAGACTTTGGTGTATAGTCAGTCCTTTCTGAACTACAGAGAGAAGCCAGCAGTCTACATGCTCCCATTATAATCTAAGATTGAGAAACCCAATGTTTGACTGCAAAGCAGAAATCTGGAGGAATTCTCATCTCTGAAATTCAATACATGAGCATACTTGAGCAAGTTCTGCATCTTATTATACATTGCTTGTTTTGATTAATGTATGTCCTATTAGAAGTGGGTAGGAGAAATATTCTGACAGTTTTATTGTGTTTGGGATTATATCAAGGGTTTATCATATGAAAGGCCAAGTGCTACTGACTGTACATTTCCCTTTCAGATAATTTAAATGGTAGATTTGTTTTGACACATTATCTTTTGGAAAGGCCCCCTGTTACCTAAGCCAGGTATATGAACTGTGTAGTGAGTACTACTAATCCAACACTAGCTGACATGCAACACTGCAGCAAAATCTGTATATGTGATAATAAATTAATGCACTAAAATGTCATGGTTTAGCCAGAGAACTCCTCTAATGTTACCCAAAGTCTGGATAGGGTGACTGCATCAGTGTTTTTAATTATGAGCCAGTGGAAATTGCATTATTTCATCTTTGTGTGTTCTTTACAGATCAACTTGATATTCCAAGGACCCATGATTGCTCTTACCATAATGGTTCTTCCTTGGTGGGATAATCTAAGGTTTATGTTTTGCTGTTGGATTTGACATGATTCTTTAGGTTAAGCAGTCTAGCCAGAGCTACTATTTCAACTTTTCTGTGCTCCTTGCAGGCATTTATATATTGTACCTTACACTTGGACAAATATGTAAAAGTATTAAGTCCACATGTAATTTTTTGTTGGTGGTGAATCTTTTTTACATATTTCTGGTCATAGTGTAAATTAAAATGCGGATTAACAACTGATATCTTTATTATAAAAATGGGGAAGCTCAGACTTGCTCAGGTAAAAGAATTTGGAACATCTCCAACTGCCTTTAACTCTGGTTCTTGGGAGCCGCCTACTATATTGAACTGCTTTTTATGAAGCTATCGTTTTAAAATTGTGCTCTATTTTAGGAATTGTTTGGAGAGATGTAGTGTGATATAACGGTTGGACTTGATCTTAAAGGTCTTTCCCAACCTAAATGATTCTATGATTCTGTATACCATAACTAAAATTCTTGTGTTGATTTCAGTTCTGGTCTCACTGAAGTGAATGGTTAGTTTTATATTAACTTTAGGGGAGCCAGAATTTCACTGTATTAATCTTATGCATAGGTAGGAGAATCACAAAGCCTCATACATGAGCCTAATCCTTTGCTCGTGCTGCCAAACTGTATGAAGACAATGAGTTGTATTGGTAAAACTACACAAGGACACTGTTTCACCAGACTTCATCTAAGCACCTTGTTCAAATTAATTGCTTAAAAGTTAGCAGAGGTGTATTGGCATGTTTACAGGTATTTATCCCACCAGTGTTGAAATTTGAACAATTGCTGTTTAGAGATGAGTACCCCTCTCCATTGACTATGGTGGAAGTGTAAATAAACAGCACACACAGAACACCTAAATTTTAAATAGATAAAATTGGATAAAAATGAAAGTATGTAGTTCTTAAAAGGGAGATTTTTCAGGAAAAATTAGGAGAGCTGGTCTTACATGACCCAGTAACTTTATATAGAGCTTTGTGCACCTTTAGTAAGCAATTACACCTGCAAAGATACAAGATAGTACTTCTGCTGCTTCTGGAAAGCTCTGGCACAAGCTCTTTGACAGGCAATATATTAGGAAAGGAAGTACTTGTGACATACGAAGTTTTCATAGTACGATGATTTTTATTTTTATAACATTCCATTGCCATCACAAACTACAACTCCACTGTATTAAGTGCTCTACAGATAAAAAATAAAGAGACAATCCCTGACCCTAAGGCTTGCAGGATCTATATCGGCCATGTGAACCCTCCATTCAGTCACCATCCTGCTCTGTTTTCCTTTTTCCCAGTCCACTCTGAGATGTGGGTAAAGAAAGTGCTGCAGGACATACGAATTGTTCTGGAAGTCTATTCTCAGCTGTTCTTTAACATAGTGTCACACCAAAATATTCTGTAGCATTGGATCCAAATGCTGGCTTGCCCTACTGGGTGAGGAATGTAAAGCCAGTTACATGAAAGAAAAAGCAGCATTTTAATCACCTAGCGTGCCCATCGACCATCTTACTGCATTTGTGGCCATCACAAGCCCTTACTGTATCACATGATTGAACCTGTTATGAGGTAAAAGATGACTGTATCATGGTGTCACAATAGTTATACTTTCAGTCATGTGGCAGGTGAAGGATTTAGACATTTGGTTCTCAAATAACCTACTGTACCAAAAATTGCTCTAAAGTCATAGAGCATTGTGTTTAAAATAAGTTTGGAAATCAGGTGAGGTTCATGGAAAACGAGAAGAAACATGAAGGTCCTTGTCTGAAAGCGAGCAAGTGGGACACAGCGTTAACATTTAGGTAATGAAAGAAAAAGAAATCTGGAAACCTGGAAAAGACCTTAAAATTGAAGACAAGCAGCTTCTGTTAGGCTTGGTAGAGAAGGGAGAGCCAGCAAAGGGAAATGTTACATGGTAAAAGCACAGGAATGATGTGCAGTACTCTGAATGGGTCTGAGCATAGCAAGTTGCATGTCTGGAGGCCAAAAGAAAGGATGTTGTAATAATCAAAACATCCAGCCCTTCATCTTAAGGGAATTCAAGCTGACTAAATGAATAGAAAAACCGTATTTTAACTTCCATATAGAAAATTGGCAAGTTTAAGACAACTCTTCGTCTAAATTTTGGATTTGTTGCCTGAAAGGCCAGTAGGGCCATTGTGCTGAACTGGTGCAAATTGGCTTAAATCCGCTGAAGCTAAATCTGGCCTAAACGCTGCATATGGGCTTGGTTCATCTGAAACTGTCTCCCACCTAAAGACAGCAGAAAAGACAGGAGCCAGAAAAATGTTGATCAGCAGAGATTAAAAACATAGTAAGAAAGCCCTAAGGGTTCACAAAAACAGTGGTTCAGCCCTTCATTCATCTGCCAGTCTGTCATCTGCGTTGCTTTACCTTGGCTTTACATTAAGCTCCTTCACTCCATTTTAATGCTGCACACAGACCTGCTTCGCTCTCTTGATTGTTAAGGTTTTCCTGAGCAGAGCCCTTGGGGATTGGGAGAATCTGTTGAGTGAGAGCTTAACTGTAAGGCAGGATCACAGGGCATCTTGCCATTATGTTGTAGACTCAACACTGTAACTTCATAAGTTTAATGAGACTCTTTGAAGCAAATACAATAAAGAAATATGCATTCATGTCTCTGTGCTGCTTTGAAGGAACTTCAGAAAAGATATCTGTAAGAAAGGGAAAAGAAAACAGCCATATTTTAAAGACGTAAGGCTTAACTTCTGAACAAAGCCCCAGTGTTCCCAATAAGCACTAAGTCATGCTAAGGTTTGTGTCCAGCTTTTGTGAGTAAATCCCCCCCGTCTGCACTTCCATAAAACGTGTCTTAGGGTACACCTGAAGCTTGTAGCATATGTCAACTGCAAAAGGGAGCCTTTGATAAGCAGACTTCTGAGGTTGTAGAGGGCATGTTTAAACATGTCTTCTAAGCCTACAAGTTTACAGGGTGGAGACTCTTTTATCTTGTAGGAGGGGTGAGGGAAGTGGAGAGGAAGGGTACCATGAAATCTTTACCAGAAATGGACTTGTTTGCTGACTTGATTTCTTTAGAAATTGAAATTTTTATCAGGAAAATCATAGGAAAATAATCTATTTTTATGTCATTAAAAAAATCCCTGCCTGTTCTAGCACATTTCATCATATTCAGACTTGTTTTCTGTACTGCATAAGTGCTCCTGTTAACCCTCTTGCCCATGGGGTCTGATCTGTATGTTCCTTTTCTGTGCTCTTTTCCTCCCACACTTGATGTTTCTCTTGCGTTTCCTTCCTATGAATTGTTAATCTTCCACTGCTGCCATTACTCTCAGTGAACTTCTGTTTGGTGTTTTTCTAAAATCTTCTCCTTCAAACCTCTCTGTAAAAATGACGGTGAGTTATTGATGATGGACAGACAGACAAGAAGACAATGCACCAGAGGGAATCTTTTACAGGAAGCTTTTTCCTTCTGATGTGATTTTATACACTGAAAATGAGGAAATTAAAATTGTTTTCAAATAAAAATACACAAAGTCAGAGCAGCAGCTCTGGATCTAGACAGAATCTAGACCTGGATCTGGTAGATCATGGATCTGTCCACAAGTATTGAAACTAGAACATGAGCCAGATACCAAGGAAGGACTGTCTCTTCTGGAGCAAGGTCAAAGTGTGGTTCTTTCTCTCAAGAAATTAGGGATGTCGGACATAATCCTCTTCACACAGGAAGGAAAGAAAGGAATAGTAAATAGCCACTGTATGCCTTCCTGAAGGACGAGAGAAATTCGAGCTCAAACAGCTGCCCTGTCTGCTGCAAAGGAAGAATTTGAATCTGGTTCTTGCAAACAACGGGTGTTTGCTCTAGCCACTGGCATCTTGGTAACTTGGATTCAAGCATGTCTGTTTCTGGTTTTGACCAAAAATTGTGCACGGCATATGAGAAGATTTTCCTAATGAAGTTTTTATCGAAACCAGCATGCCCCTTTGAAAAGCGTTAACGAATTGGAATTTCCTGATGAATATGTTCTACAAAAAAATTCCTGAACTAGCTCTACTCTTCATTTTAGTTAGATTTGGATCCAGTCCTCAATTACTAGAAAACACTTCCTTCCTCTGCAGAGTTAACTAACAAAAGTTCTTTCAATGAACAAAGACAGACAAGTCATTAGCTTTTTTCACGGAAAGGTCTGAAATGAATATAAAGAAAAATCCTGTGCAGGCAGGTGAGGCTAGAATTGTGACTGACATATAAATAAGCATACGAGGAATCAAACATGATTTTTAGATAACTTAAAAAATAACAAATCAAGCTTGTGAATAGAGACTGTACAAATATCTTTGAATGAATGAAATTCACTTGAAAAGTTTAACCATTGTTTTAATTTTACACAAGATCATTTGCAGTCCTGTTTCTTTTTAAATAAAGACTGATGTCATTTAAAAAACATGAAGGCTGCAAGTCTTTGCAAATCTTATTTTTCACAATATCACTTAAGGAAATAAAACCATCTCAAGTTCATGAAGTGTTTAAAAAGCTTTTGAATAAAACAAATCACTAAATGGTAAAGAAAAATCTTACCTGAGAAGTCATGGATATATCAGACTGATTCTCTTCTCTTTTGAAGAATATGGGACAAATCTAAATTAGGTACCTGCTAGTACATAATTGAGTGACTGCTCAATTTTTTATCATCCTGCTGTTAATTATGAACCTAAAATCTAAAGCTTGGAGCTTGTTCCATACTGCAGATGAACGAGCATCAGGAAAGGATGCAAAACTTCAGTAGGAGGAATGGAGATAAACCTAGAGTAAATCCATAGAAAATTTAAGCACAGGAGTTTCTGCGACCATTTGTCCTGCACTTTCTTCCCCTCAGAAAAGGTTGCTCAAGCCATAGAAAGAGACATCCTCACATGGTTTAGTTTGGGAAATTATTATGGACAGACACTTTTGTGTATTCCTTGCAAGGCCTAAAGAGACCTGTTGTTTTCTAAACACAAAATTGGTGGTAACAGTGCCAGCACCTGCGTTTTATATGATAAGTATCATATACTGTGTGTCTGAAGTATCATGTGCTGAAGTGTCTGACAGTCTTGGAATTGGTCACCCAAGCTGGAATAATCCAAGCTAATTTTAGACATCTGCAAGGTGAATGTGCGCAACAGAGGAGCTCCTTTTTGCCCAAGGAGAGAAACAAAGTGTTCCAGGGTACAGTTCATCTGGTCGATATGACATGGCTAGCGGGAGTGAGATGAAATTCTCCTTAGCACTGGCAACTAGCTCAAGTGGGAGTGCTTACACAGTGGCTTTCTACAGCAAGTTGGAGGAATGCCACACCTAAAGTCTGCTTAATTCTTGTGCTTGGTACCCGATCCCTCTTATACATATGATCTACAGTCTATTCATTTGATTGCTTTTTAGCTCGTTAAACAAGGAAGCCAACAAGACTTTCCCAGTTCCCCAGGGAAAGTACACATGCTAATCATGTGCCAGCTTCATGTTGAGGTGAGAACTGGGTGTGCATCACTCCCCTGCAAGCCAAGCAGGGTTTCTGTGGAAGGAAACATGTTTTTCCACAGATAGGAAGCGAAGAGTGCATTTCAATGGCTTCAGACAATCTGCGTGAAAAAAATGACAAGAGTGGCAGGGTACACTGGGGATTGTATCTGACCTACAGCTTAGATCCAGCTGGTGTGTTAAAAGTATTATTAGGAATACCTGGCTTTGTTTTTTTCTGCTCATAGAAAAACTGTGATGATTTTATAGCCAAGCAAACATATACATCTCTTAGACCTCTTGTGTTGGGGTGTGAACTGGCAGAATTAATTGTGTGTTATTTCATTAAAAAAAAATCTTAATAACTGTTTAAACCAGTGTAAAAATAGTATAACCTACACTTTCCAGCCCAAGATTACCTACAGACAGAAGGCAGTTTGGGAGGGTTAATTCAGTATCTAGGTCAGGATAAAGTTCCAGAATTTCAAAAGAGCTAGGTGAGGAAATGTATGGATAATAGTGGTTTTGGTTTTGTTTTGCTTGTTAAATTATAATTATTACTAATTTGTTTGCATGACTCTTGGCATATTGGAGTATTCCAGAGAACTGTAAAAAAGTGAATGCTGTGCCAATATTTTAAAAGGGTAAGTGGGACAATCTGGTAATTTTATGCCTGATAGTTTGACATTGACACAGGGCAAAATAATAGAATGGCTGATATAGGGCTTTACTACTCAAAATCTAAAGTAGGATAATTTAATTAAAGTCAGTCAACATGGGTTTATAAAAATAACTCTTGTCAAACTATCTTTCATGACATTACACATTACCGTTGATAAAGGTAAATGATGCAATATACTTAAACATTGTAAGTTATTTGACTGTTATCACACAACATTCTATGAAAATGATACATTATAAAATCAACATATGACATATTAGAAAGATTAAAACCTTGCTAGCTGTTATGTCTCCAGATACACTCATTAATGGGGAATTATCAAGTGGACGTGTTTCTAGAGAGTTTTTTTCTGGGTCAGACTACATTGCCATCCAATATTTTTATCAAAAGTCTTGAAAACACCCAGTTCTTAAATATCTTCACATGGTAAATCATGAGTGAGAAGAGAATGAACAGTAATGAAGGGAACTGGTTAATAAGGTCTTTAATACTGACAATAAAAATTTATATACCTTATAATAAAAATGCAGGCAATGCATTTAGAATATGTGAGTGCTTCTTGGGATGCAGTGACTGTGCAAATAGAGGGTTGTCACTGTGGATATGTATCTGATCATGATCCCAGTCCCAGATAAGCATGATCCCAGATTCATGCTTATCAAAAAGGTATATAATGAAAACCAAGGAAAGTGAGTGGAAGCTTGCATTACCTCTGTATTTGCCATGTTTACCACTCTGGGGATATTGTGTCTTGTTAGAGTGCCTCTGCTCTAAGAAGCAGGTTTAAACAACTAGAAAGAGTTCACAAAAGAGTCAGAAGTGTAATTGAAAATTTGAGAAATATGCCTGAGAGTGACAGGATCAAACAACAAAAGGGACTTAGCTTGTCTGAGGAAAAAAAAGAGATAAATTGTCTGCAGTCTGGAACACTGACAAAAAGCACAGAAATGTGATAATGAATTTATGTTTTATTTTGTAGGTTGTTTTGTTTTATTTTGTTTGGGTTTTTTTTCAATCTAGCAGACAAAATTATGTATGTATGGGCTGGATACTGAGGAAACACAGACTCTATGTAGAAAACTGCTACCATGTAAGAGTGAGAGAAATTAACTACTGATACAATCTATCTAGAGCAATAATAATTTTCTCCATCAGTAAAATATGCTTAATTAAGGAAATGTGTTTATCTAATAACATGGTTTGTTGGGATGAAGAGTTTAATATATCTATAATGTTAATAGCAGGTAACTGCATGCTATTGCTTGTTTCAGAAGGACTTATGCTGGAGACCAATGTCAGCTGCACCAGATTTCAACATATCTATGAAAAACAATAACATTCATGTTGATGGCCATGTTTTATTCACTAACTGTATGGTTAAATTGAATTCTGGTTAAGTGTCTAAGTGCTGTTCCAAAGACCCACCAAACTTCATTGCATGAAAAGTATGTTCACAAAAGTTCACATACAATTGATAGAGGTTTGGGGGTTATACTGAATGCAAGACTGGGCTTGTAGCAAATGCATTTAATCCTTTCATGAAAGAAGTAATAAATTACAAGAAGTTGAAAGGGAGCCTTATAATTCTTCTCCTGTGAAAGTTAGGAATGTTTCAAATTGAAAACATGTAAAAATTCAAAAGCTGTTTGCTCTGAGCATGTTCTCAGTCCCTGACCACTGGCATGGAAAGGAAAAGAAATGGGTAAATACCAGAAAGGTAGCAGACCTTTGGAAAAAAAAACAGAATAAGTGAATAATCATTAATCTTGAAGCTCATTAATATTTTTTTCTGTTGTTGCTGTTGCTATTTCCTTTATCTCATTGACCCTTGGGGCTACTTATGTAATTACAGAAATGAGCAGTAGATTGGAGAAAGTCTAAAAGCAGGGAATTGACTTGACAAGATATTGACCCACACCTTGTTCTGGGAAGCCCAGACATATGACTGGCCAGAAGGCAGAGAAATCTTCAGAGCAGCCCAGGAAAAAAATTCCTGTGCCAGCTAGGGAAGAGGTAAGGTTAGGCTACCCAAACACATTGATTCATAGCACCTCCCTGGCACCATTTTTCAGGAGAGTCATCCAGGTTTTAAAGTCAGCTTCCTCTGGTAAACATCCAGTGAGGTGATGGTACCAGTTCTGATGCCTGCTTTACTCCAGGACGGAGTGGATTTGCGGGGTTTTCTTCCTCCCAGATGGTGCAAACTGTGAAGCTTATTCCCAGTAGGCAAATAGGAGCTGTCACCTGCAGTGCAAACATCAGTGTAAAGAACCCCTGATATGCAGCATTCAACACAAACCAGACACTGTCGAGATCATCTCTGTATAGACAAGCAGGAAGGAAAAGCAAACACATTCTGCTTATACTCATTTACACGTTATGTTGCCATAAGCTTTCCCCAAATATTATGTAGATGGAAAAGTAGACCTCATGCTGCTGTAAATCAGTAGTTGTGCTGTGGTGGCAGGAGAAAACAGTTAAGGGATTCAGTTTTCTTCCAAGAAAAATCATACTTTTCAAATCCATCTGAATCAGAGCCAAAGGAATATTCCTTATCTGGCTGCAATAAGCGTTCTTTCAAGCAGGGATATATGACCGACACACTATGCTCAGGCGAGGTCTACGCTGCCAGGAGGTGGAGGGGGGGATGACTCAATGGGAAATGGGTGCCTAAATCTCTTAGATCAAGAGATCCTGAGGGACTTAGGCACCCACTCTCCCTGCATTTTAAAACAGATTTGGGTTCTTGCAGCCTCGCAACCTAGGAGTTCCCTGAAATTTCTCTTCATAAACAGCAGTCCATATTTTTATTAAGGAAACCACAGATGAACTTTGCACCTGGGAATTCTACCACACACATCCTGAGCTGGAAATTACTGAGCAGGAATTAGGGTGTTTAAATTTATGCATTACTGCAAAATTGCTGCTACACAACAACATCACTGTCTTAACATCTACAGTTATTTTACTTGCATTGGAAAAAAATGAAAATAATAAAATAAAAAAATCAATAAAAGAGTTAATTTGGTTGCACCAAACAAAACCTTTGCATGCAAACCATGACAGCATAAATCAACACACAGAGCTGTGATTTAGGGCACAGCAGGATTTAGAACTCCTTTTCCTTGTTTCACATTAGATCCCAAAGTAAAGAGGTAGCTAGAACAAACTCCTTTGTCTCTAGTGCATTCTCTCATGAAGTGAAGTCTGCTCATTTTTCACTATTTCAGGGAATCTGTCTTTTGAACGGGACAGATTACATCCTAAATAAGTAGTGCTAAAAGCTACAGACAGAATTTTATGCAGCGTCTTCACGTGACCCCAGACTGTGGAAGGTGAACACCGTTATCCTCTCCACCATTCTTCAAATATAACCATTTATCCCAATCGAACCATTGCATCCTTTTACCCTACGTGTTAGTTCCCAGCTTGCCTGCAGTCAGCTTTCAATTATCTGTAGCCTGCTTGCCCAGGTGCTGGATTAATCATGTCCTGGACGTAGAGACTAAAGCTGTCTCAATATAAAGCCAGTTTAGGTCAAATAAGCTTTATTACTTCATGGACAGCTTCTCCATGGTAGCTATTCTGCGCCAGAAACTGCTGACCCCAGACTCAGTACAGAAGTGAGAGATTTGTACTGAGCCTGAGTTAAAAAGCCCTATAAGGCATGAGCTGGTCACGTGTGGAGGAACCGCAGCTCTCCTGAAACACATTAAGGACCAATGCAGATGATTCGTGGCTCTGGATGGAGCTCTGACATGACCGGCACTAAGATGAATATAAATAAGCCCAGCTTCATTCCAGTGACTCTTCCCAAACCATGAGATGTCTGCACTGGATTTCCCACATTTCAGTTATGTCTTGCTCTGGTTTTATGCCTGATGTCTTCTTTAAAATTGTATTATCCAGGTTTTCTATCATCTAGACATTGTAGCCTCCCATTAATAATAGAGATTTCATTGTATCAGAAAGCTTTTTGTGGTTTGTTTTACTAGAAAAACAACTGATTCCCCCTATCCCTGTTCAAAGCTATCCTTTCTTTGCAGGGACTTGAGTCCGCATGTCTAATGGAATCCTAGCTGGGAGATATAAAGTATTTTGGTATTGATGTCTTACAGTTTCTCCTCTGAAAGATCACCCACTTTGCATCGCCTAATTTAGTACAAAGGAAAAGAAAGAGAGAACAAGAGAGAGAGAGTCAGAGAGGAACATGCCCAGGACTCTGCAGCACCCAGGTGAAACAAGCCCAAAACTCGGACTCCAGGCCCTGCTCCAATGCATATTTAATAACTTTATGCACAGTGTGAAAGATGGCACAGGAAGGATTTAGAGGGCTTCCAGCCCAGAAAATTCTGGCACTTTCCTGGAATGTGGTAAATATGGGGCAGCGAAGGGCTTTGAAGTCAGGGCTCCTGTATCCCAGAGGTGTGCTTCAATTACAAGGCTCCCGAGGAAAAGCAGAGCTCCTCTTCCTTACCCTGGTCATCCTGCAGGGAGGGGGGAGAGAAAAAAGAGGCTAAGTGTGCTCCGAGGCTATGCTGCACTGCAGCCGGAGAACAAGGCACGTGCCTCTCTTGTGAATCCTGACGGGACTTTGGCGAGAGGCAAAAAGCCTCATAGTTCAGGCACTGAAACTGTGCTCATGTGCTCAGCAAAAATATTTAGGGAGGCTAAAGACTTTACCCGTGGAAACTGAAGTACCTGCATGCAACATGTGATGTTTGGGATTCAGGTAGCAGTTTTGTCATTTGGAGGAAACAGCCTTCCATACACTCACTGTGGACGGGAAACGTTAACAAACCATGGTCAAATCTGCGTCCCTCTGTTTGGGGTATAGTCTTATGAGGAGCGGCTGAGGGAGCTGGGACTGTTTAGCCTGGAGAAAAGGAGGCTGAGGGGAGACCTCATCGCTCTCTACAACTACCTGAAAGGAGGTTGTAGAGAGGTGGGGGTCGGTCTCTTCTCCCAGGTAACAAGTGACAGGACAAGAGGAAATGGCCTCAAGTTGCGCCAGGGGAGGTTTAGACTGGATATTAGGAAATTTTTCTTCACCGAGAGGGTTATCAAGCATTGGAACAGACTGCCCAGGGAAGTGGTTGAGTCGCCATCCCTGGAGGTATTTAAAGGACGTTTGGATGAGGTGCTTAGAGACATGGTGTAGTGGTGGTTTTTGGCAGTGTTAGGTTTACGGTTGGACTCGATGATCTTAAAGGTCTTTTCCAACCTATATGATTCTGTGATTCTGTGATTCTGTGATTCAGGTAATTCAACCGTCGCTCTTTTCTACTTATTCCCCAAAAAGAATCTGTTGAAATTCTTCATGCTGTTTCATGTGTAGACCGAGGAAGGCCTCTTTACAAAATAGGAACCTTCCTAAAAACATTTGTCATTAGTCTTCATGCATGCATGCATTTTAAAACACATAATTTTAAATTTTGGATGCCATACTCCACTTTCTGTTGTCACATTTTGTACTCCAGTTTTGATTTGTTATTTTCTAAGCTAGTTTTTCAAAATTAAGTAAGTTTTTGGAAAATCATAATTTTAAACATGGGGAAAAGAGATTGAAATTTGCAGAGTTTTTCTCCTAAACTCAACAGCTGACTATGAGAATGCAAAGGGAGATAGTAGGAAGGTATTTTCATTTTTTAGCTTTTAAAAAAATAAGATATACTTGTTATACTCTGAAGTTCAACTGCTTTGGAAATTAAATATAATTTAACAAAAAATATATATTTCTTCCCATCATTCACAAATAAAAAGATTGGACTCCTGTTTTTTGCTCCCAATAGGAAAAAAATACAGTTATGTCATGTCTAAAATCTATTCAGATAGGTTAGGTACGAATGTAATGAATTGAAGACATGCAAAAAGAATACATCCCTAGTATCTGTATGTGGAGGATTATCTCAAAAAAAAAAGACTAATAAAACAATTCTCCTTCAGATCTTTAAGGAGAAATACACAAGCTTTCTATTAAACAGTTCTATTAAGTTACCTCTTAGCAGACTATTCCCATTATAATTTTAACGTATTCTGTATGGCTGAAGAAGAAAACAACTAGGAACTGGGAAACAGAGAATGACAGAAGTCTCACACCTTTTGTCTCCCTGACAAGCTCTTGCAGAACTGGCTACAGGGGATTTATTAGGAAAAAAGCCCACATTTCTCTTATTAAAAATTAAACAAGAAAAGATCCTGCTGAGTAATTTTGAAGTTCCCTGTGGTATATTCAATGCACTTGCTGCTTGTCATCCTAACAATGCACATTTTATTTGCTTATAAGCGGGGACCAGGACAGACTGGAAACAAAAATGCTCCGTTCCACACTGTGAGATGGCTACCTTGCACCCTTGATCTTGCAGCTGTTGTAACTCCAAATTTCCTTGGAGTCTCCATGCACGATCCTGGTACCCCCAGCCAGCCTCAATGGGTAGAGGGGCAGGAAGGTATAAATAGACAAACTCAGGCAAATCTCCTTTTTGCCAATGCAGGACTTCTTAAATCATGGTTTGGGCTTAAGAAAAATGTCTCTAAGTTCTCATTCTGAGTGCCTCAGGTCTTCTTTCTTTGAGGACCATCATGCAATGTGAATTAATGAGTCTGTTCTACATCTGGAGCAAGTCTCAATTCAGTTGTTAAATATAGGCTCCCAACACCAATGGAGTATCCTGTGGTATTGGAGATATTTATTTCCACAGGACAAACAGGTATAGAACAGAACTTTTGGCAGATAATGCAGCCTTCCGGAGCAGCACCTGCAGGTTAGTAAAAGTGTTCTGCAGTGCCTAAAATGGTGCCGGTTTCTTATTAAATGTAATTGAATCACACTGAATGTATGAAGGCAAAGAGTCTGATACATGTGGAAGATCTGATTCAACCTATCTTGAAATAAACAACATAAAACAACCAAGGACTCCTCTTTTCTTTCAACTGTTGTCATGTCAACTAGTTCTAATTGTAGAAAATTAAGTCAGAAAAATGTATATTTGAATGTATATACAAAACCCTGCAATTTTTATCCAAATTGATAGATAGATAGATAGAAGTAGATAGATAGTGAAGTTTTGCCTAAATAAGGCAAGTAGAATCACATCCTTAGACTTGCACTTTTAAATTGCAAATACATACATTGATAGTAAGAATGATGAAAAACAAAATACAAACAGCAAGCACTGCCACCTTGGGAGTACACATTCTTTGGACAAAATCTACTATATCATTGTCAGACACAGAGACATCATCAAATACTTTAATTTTTCACCACCAAGCATAACTTCATATTTTACCCATGTTGATTTGAATCTCAGACTTGAAAATGTGTTTGTGTTTTACTTAATGCCACTAAGGGTAACTCATCTTTAGCAGCAAATGTAACCCTGCCAAAGCCCAGGTGGGAAGCACCCCCAAAAACTGAGCAATTTGGCTTTGTATCCAAACATTGTAGGAGGCCTACACACAGCTCCAAGAAATGGAAAGATGCCAGGCAGAGGCCAAAGCTTTCAAGCCTATTATTGAACCTTGACAAATGACCTTATAACAACACAGTGTACACAATATACATAGGTCTGGAATAATATTTTCCTCACTTGTTCATGTGTGTTACAGCTCTATGCAAAAGTTACAGCAAAGGTTAGAAACTAGTGATCACTCCTCAGCTGCTGTTCACAGTGTAGCTGCTTAGATCAGACCATGAATAGCAGACTTATTCCTAAATTAAAGCATCATAACCTGAGTCCTTTAATACTCAATGTCATGGTTTAACCCCAGCCAGCACCGCACAGCCGCTCGCTTTCTCCCCCACTGGTGGGATGGGGGAGAGAATTGGAAGAGTAAAGGAGAAAACTCATGGGTTGAGATAAAGACAGTTTAATAGGGAAAGCAAAAGCCACGCATGCAAGCAAAGCAAAACAAGGAATTCATTCACTCCTTCCCATGGGCGGGCAGGTGTTCAGCCATCTCCAGGAAAGCAGGGCTCCATCACGCCTAACGGTGACTTGGGAAGACAAACGCCATCACTCTGAACGTCCCCCTTCCTTCTTCTTCCCCAGCTTTCTATGCTGAGCATGACGCCATATGGTGTGGAATAGCCCTTTGGCCAGTTTGGATCGACTATCTTGGCTGTGCCCCCTCCCAACTTCTTCTGCACCTGGCAGAGCATGGGAAGCTGAAAAGTCCTTGACTGGTGCAACAACAAATAAAACATCAGTGTGTTATCAACACTGTTTTCAGCACAAATCCAAACCATAGCCCCATACCAGCTACTGTGAAGAAAATTAACTCTATCCCAGCCAAAACCAGCACATTCTATAAAAAGGTCTCAAAGAGTCTCAATTTTCCTGTATGTGTTAGCTGTGTCGCAAAACTCTTCCCGCTTTCCACTTGGGTTTGTAAGGTGGAGAGTGGTGACTGCCAGCTCTGCTCTCTGTCTGCAGCGTGTGAGTCCACTCCTGCTGGCTGGAACAACAGCGGAACGAGCTCCTCTGCTTAGATGCATTAACCCTCCCTCCAGCAAGTGGGAAGCAAAGAACTCTGCTGTGACACTTAGCCTGCAACGTTGGAGGTGTGGGGCAGGTGTTATGGAGAAGTCATCAAATTTTATCAGGGGCATTGCTGAAGCTATTCAGCCACCATTTCTTTTGCCAGATATCCTTGTAGCCTAAGTTAATCATTCTGCGTTTCACCTATTTAGCCAAACTCTAGCATGCAAGCATAAAAAATAAAACCTTATGTATTACTAAATACAACAAAAGTCCCATCTGTGGTTTTAATTAGCTACAAGAACATATAATTTCATTCTAAACTCTTCAGACAACATCAGGTGCATTTTAGCAAGCTGGAATTTATAAGTTTAAATCATCTTTCCATTTCCTTACAAACAATTCAGTTTCGCTGCACGTTTTCACTGCTTCGTGTAATCACAGGAGTCTTTCATAAACAGTTGCTAGTCTGAATTCTAAGGCTAGAGCTGTACAAATGTAGAGAAATTAGGCATTCTGCGCTGTATTCTGATTATATATACAGGAATTTGTGTGCGTGTGTATATACATATATATGTGTGTGTGTTTATACATAGATATACACACATGCACAGTAAAAATTGCTGAAAGGGAGAACCGTTCTGAGCCTGTGGAAGTTGTCCTCAAGCTGTTCTACCCAAGCCCAAAGAGTGGATCCTTTATACTCATTTCAACATGTGGAATAAACTAAATGAAGTGAATGTTGACATACGGTTACTGTCACCTCTATATCAAAGAGAATGTGTATAGCAAAGTATTTCTAGCAACCAGATATTTCCACATCTAGGAAAATCCTGATCCAACTGTAAAAAGTCAACTGAAGGAATGTGATGGATGGACAATGACTTGAACTATTTAAAACTGCACTGAAAAACTTCTGAAGGGTTTACTTGTAAGTAATAGTGGAAAAGTATCAGTTTCATCTGACTTATTTTCAGGCAGCCACCTTAGGAGTGTGGTCCCCTTAGTATCTTTATGCAGACAGCAGCCTTTAGACAGCTCACCCAAGATCTGCATTACCTCTCCAGGCATTTCTCTCTTTTATGTATTGAAGAAACCTAGGGCTATTACGCACTGCGCCGGCTGCTAAGTCTAAGCAGTGAAATCTGGATGCAATGAATTTGGCCTTAGGGAACTTAACAAGTAATTTTCACCTCAGATATAAACCCAGTCTTTGGATTGAGTCAATTAAGCACTTGATGTTCAGCACTTCCAAATGAAGGACTGAGCACTGTGGCTTGCCAGTAACAGCCCAATATATTGCAAGATAATAACGCATTTTGTGAATACCAGTAAGCTCAATTATATTAAAAGCCTTCAGCTTAAGCAAGGTTATTTCCTTGATTTCTTTCTCTATTTAATTTTCAGGCTATGACGGTAACTACTTCACCGTGAGCTGGTTGATTTCCTAAGAGTGTTAAAGCATACAGTAAGACAGACACAGCCATTTTAAAGATGCAAACAGTGAGGCAGAGCAACTATGCCAAGTTGTCCTGGAAACGTACAGGAAATAGGGTTTAATCATCATCATGAGATAAGCACAAGGATTTATTAATTTAGCTAGGATTTATTAACTTAACCATTGGTCTCCAAACTTTGAAATATAATAAGTACTCTAGAATTGTACACAGGGATTTTAATAATTTTCCTCTTTACAGTCAAAGAGAATTTCCAGCTATCGAAGTGCATTATTGCATTCTTTTTAGCTAATCAATTTTAGTGCAGTTATATGCAGTTCCAGTAGAAAAAAGAAAAAAAAATCTCCCTTAAAAGATAGAAAAGGCAACTTAAAAATTTGACTTTTTTTTTCAAGCTTTAGTCCCATGCAAACATGGAATCACTACTTGGGAACTCACTGAATTTCAAAAGATATTTCTGTGTTCAATCACCCAGTGAGATTTCAAAAGCACCTTGTGTATAAGTTCTATTGATTTCTTGTAAAAATAATAACATTTTTGATGATTCTATTGAATGCCTTCAAAATCCATACCTTAATTCTCAAAGAATCAGTGCTTAAATTGGAAGCAGCTTCCTAGCTTCCTGTATATTTCTCATACATTTCTATTGCTTCTTGTTCCCCTGAAATAAAGGGAACTGAAATGGGTTAAAGCACCGTATCACCCAGGCCCTTTCAGTGTGCACAGTGACAAAGTCTTACATACCTTTATTTTTCTAGTAGCTGAACCTGACTCTTTCATTTCACTTATGGTCATACCACCCCCAGGTCATTGAGTTTTAATCCTCCACAAAACAAAAGGTTGTGGCTATAGTGGGGTACCATATAGGTGCATTTATAAATGTAAACTATTTTGAGAACCTGAGGTGCAATAATTCATTCCAGTGCAATGTTTCAAAAGCTTTCTGCCAAATATTTACTTTCTTCTCTCTACCTCTTATACAGTGACCTACAGGAGTGAGCTGGATGGGCAATACCAAGCTGTTAAGCATCAGCACAAGCACTGTTAAAGCTTCAAGTTTGTTACAGTAGTGTGCTGTAGTGCTGTATAACTGAAATAACCCTCGCATGTTAAAGCAGACAATGAAGCACTTTTCCCATTAGAAAAGAGCCCTTAGTTTGACAAATCACCACACAAGCCATATAAAGCATTTCTATTCAGAGTTAACTTCAATGATACTATAAAAATCCAGTTTTCCTATCCACAAACAGAAGTCCTTTCACTCACAGATAGTATGAGAGTAAGAACCAGCCCAGCACAACCTTGAGGGTTTGGAGGGACAAAACCAGGTTGCTGCCTTGATTAAATGTGTAAGCTTAAACATGTTTGTTATGTACATTCAAGATGGCAACTTGCCGTCATTGCAAGCAAAGAGAAGGGCTAAAGCAGGTAACTACTGACAGCATCCTGTGCTTTCTCACAGCTCCTCTGAAGAATGGTCGGAAGAATGGACAAGTTCTTCCCATATTTGACAAAGGCAAAGGCAAATTTGACAAATTTAGCAAAGGTTATATTTACTCCACACAAGGAACGATATCATTAGGGTCCTAGAAAGACAGATCTTTATAATGCCAGTAAAAACATTGAACTTTCAGAATACCTCTGCATTACAGTCACTACAGTGAGAGCAACATGACTAAAATAACCAGCTCAGGTCTTTGCAAAAGTCTACTTTTACAAATATGAAACTCAGGTCGCAGTAATTTGCCTTGCTTCTTGAAGATATTTTGCAACATGCTCTGTCCATTACATCTGTTAATATTAGCAGACTAGTTATTAGTGAAACCTGGTACCAACACAGTGATCTAGGCTATCGTGGAACGATCATTATCTAGGTCCAAGCAGTCAAATATTCTGCTGGTAAAATGAGAGAAAAAGAAAAAAAAAACAATAAAAAAGAAATTAGCACTTCAAGATTTAGAATAATGGACAGAAGATTTCAGAAAACAAGTAAAATAGCCATTTTTACACATTTTAACTGGGGAAAACATTTCAGTTTTGTTGCTGGCAATTTCATTTTCCCACTTGGTTTTGAATACATGTAAATAAGGCTATACCTCAGAACAAAGAGATTGGGTAGAGCTGAGAAACTAGCACAATGTGTAAGCTTCTCTTTGATGTTGAGTGGTTCACTCAACAAACAGTTCAGTTTGTCCAGAATTCAACTTTAACAGCAGCTTGATCAAATTCACATGTAATGAAGCTGTCCCCTGAGTGTATTAGTGATTGCTGAGGGACTGATTGATCAGGAAAGCAAACTTTTTACCTATTTTGTCACCAACATACTATTGTTGTGTATCTATTCAACTGTTTCTTAACACCAGTGTGTGTAACTGCCCCTAGAACATCAGAAATAAGTGAAGTCAAAACAATGTTCTTTATATTTTTTTATAAATAAAGAAAACAGACTGGAACTGCTTTTGAAAACAGACTGGAACTTTGCCAACCAGATGCAAAGCAAGCTTAGAGAAACCAGATAATACCTATGGCTCTAGTAGCATAATCTAAATATGTTCCAAGGTTCATAATCTACAGCTGTTGGCAAATAGTGAATATCACACATAAATACCCTTTATAAGAGATATATCTTTATTTAAAATGTGATTCTTATATAAATAAAGTATTTCAGGAAAGTAACGTCAAATTGTTAACAGTGATATGAAGCAGTCTCCAAATGTCATTTATTCCTACTTCCATGCAAAAAATGTTGAAAGAGCTAAAACATTCTTGGCTTCTAAAGAAGAAACCATATTGGATCTTTCAGCTATTTCCTTTGGGAGAACATTAAAGTCAACCCTGAAACATCAACAGGACATCTAAGGAAAAGGAATGGTAAGAGAGAAATCACAAAAAGAAATTATGATAGTTGTGGGGGTCTTGAAAGTTAGATAAACATTTCATGATTTAGCTGGCTTAAAGACATTAGCCTTACTGTTGCCTATAGCAGTCTTATACTGCAGTCATCCTTTGTACAAATGATATCAGGCTATCTATTTTACTCTCTCCCAATTAAAAAGTTCATGTTTCTTTTCCACCAAGACTTGCTGATAATAAGAAAAAGGCAATATTGGAAAGAGCTTTTGAAGGTAACTTCAAAGTTTTCTTTTTGGCTGATAACATAAGATTTTTCTCCAACCAGTTCACCCAACCCCACCCTTCTTGTCAGCTCTTAAACATATTTTTCAACTATTCTTCCATTTGGTGATTAGATTTTTTCCTTTCCCACTGCTAGAACTCCTCTTGCCTATTAACTTGGGACTCTTCTTCCAGATTATCCCTTTTTCAAAACTATCTGCTTTCCTGTCAGTTAGTCCTATCCATGGTCATGGTCCTTCTACTCATCCAATAGCTCATGTCAGAAAACAGAAACATCCTATTTCCCTGAACTGGAGACTATCTAGGGAAGATGCAATCCTAAATAAAGAGAAAATGCTGTATTTTTCATTACATCTTTCAACTGTGAAAGAATGTCAAGCTTTTTTCATGCTTGGCTCAGCAATAGGAAAGGCACTAGATTAAAAAAAAAAATATTCTTATACTGGGCAGATATGCTTTAAAAAGGTTGGGTTTTTTTGGTTTTGTTTTTTTTTTTTTTAATTCAACCTTCAATTACTGTGACTCCAGATAAAGGCAAATTTGAAAACATTTGATTTTACTGTTCAACAGAAGAAGCATTAAGTTAGATTGCTTTGCTCATGGGAAAGGAAAGGTTGTGCAGAAATGGGTGGAGTTGAGTAAGAAACCTGGATGAGAGGGGAAGCAGGCTTTCCAGCAGAGGGAGAGGCAGGTCATTCCAGACTTGGGAGGGACAAACATCAGCAACAGCTGGCACATGAAACCTCCTGAAGCCAGTTATAACTTTTTTGGGACACTTGCATAGTCAAAGTAGGTAGAGAAGCCATAGCTGCTCTCCAGAAGTCTAAGCTTCTTAGCTAGGCCCTGAGCTAGAGGACAGGCTTTAGGTCAGAGTACCTCTGGGGCAAATGCAGCAGGTTAGAAAGATCCCAGATCACTCTTGTTTCAGATGTTCTCTAGAGGAACAGATCTTTATTTTCCAGAATCTTTTAAAAGACAAATCCTCTAAGGCCTGGGACAAGAACCACAATGATCCAGGAGCACCAGTCTGTGCTGGCCCCAAACTGTTACCTCAGATATCTTTTGATTTTTTGTGGGCTAGTGGAAATCTAGTAACTTTCAGACATCCAAACCAACCATCTGCCCAGGACTATCATCAGCAATGTATTCCATGCCAGCTGGCTAAGCATAGCCTACACACCTCAGTCTATCTGTACTTTTCCTTTCTCTTAAGCAACTTTTATCATGTAATATGAGGAAACCAGCTTGGTTTTTAAGGCTAGATCCAACCTCATCAAAGTAAACACAAGACTTTCCAATGACCTCAGTGGAATTTGGATATAGCCCTTCACCTTCTTCTGTCTTTGAAATATAGAAGATTTTGAAAAGTCCTTTGTGGCTTTGCGTATCTTTTCTGCATCTAAGTCTAGTACCTTATAAGAGGTTTACACAGAGCCAGGTGGCTTGCTGCTTCTTTCCATCTTTTCTTTGCTGTTGTTGTTTAACTAATATATTAAATCCTTTAAACAGGGGCTTAGCATACTTAATTTGTTTTCCATTACTGACCTGAACTTTTAAAAACCAGATGTCAGTCTTGAGCCACACCTCTGTGGAATTTACACCTCATCTCAACAGTATAGCACTGCTGCTGTTGCTGGAGAAAACAGCTGAGTGACCACGTCTGTACCTGCCACAGACAGACTCTTCTTTGAGAAAAATAATAATTAAAAGAAACACTTCTCTTTCGTGCTTTTGTTGAAATTGTACTGAAAAACTCCTGGAGTATCTGAGGCTAGCATCCATGGCAACATAATATTTGCAGGCTCGAATCATAAGAAAGCTGTAAATGGCCATATGAGTTCAAAACAAATGTTTAATTCCTTCAAGCAGGGAAGTCACAAGACACAAGCTTTGACAGATATGAAACCAATAAAGGTGCATGATTATGCATATCTCTAACTTGGTATTTCTGATATTACTCTGAACAAGACAATATCGCCTACCCTTTTCTCCCACTTCTCCCCCATCATGGTTTAGCCACAGTCGGCAACCAGGCACCACACAGCCACTTGCTCACCCTCCACCCCGGTGGGAAGGGGAAGAGAATCTGAAGAGCAAAAGTAAGAAAAATCGTGGGTTGAGATAAGAACAGTTTAATAATTGAAATATAATAATAATAACAACAACAACAATAATAAAAAATGTAGTAAAAAGCAAAACAATGAGAGAGAGAGAAAGAGAGGAACAAAGCCCAAGAAAAAACAAATTATGCAATTTCTCACCACCTGCTCACTAATGCCCATCCCATCCCCAAGCAACAATCGCTGTCCCCCAGCCAACTCCCCCCAGTTTCTATACTGAGCATGACGCCATATGGTATGGAATAGCCCTTTGGCCAGTTTGGATCAGCTGTCCTGGCTGTGCCCCCTGCCAGCTCCTTGTGCACCTGGCAGAGCATGGGAAGCTGAAAAGTCCTTGACTAGTATAAGCACTACTTAGCAACAACTAAAACATCAGTGTGTTATGAACATTTATTCTCATAAATCCAAAACAGCACTATACCAGCTACTAGGAAGAAAATTAACTCTATCCCAGCCAAAACCAGGACACTCCCAAAACCACTCTGGATATAATATTTCAAAATACATTCATTTGCCTTTTAAATGTGTGTAAGCGAAACAGGAATAATATTGGAACGTTTGTTCATCCTTCTGACAGCTGTTCCATGATGACCCCATTTCAAGTTTGCATTCTTCCCCTCTCTGCCTAGGTACACCTATCTGACTCCTATTGGTACACATTTCTGACCTCTGTTGGTGTTCTGATCTGATACAATATCTGATCACTGTTCCACTACCAAAGTTGTTTGAACAAGTCACAGACCTAATAGAACACGTCTTCAGATTGCTTGGGGGAGGAGGAACCTGCATACACTTCTTCATCATGTTACTACTTCTCAGTCATCTGTCACTTACCTTTCTGCAGTTGATCAGTGCCTCCTTAGCTTTGATTAGCACCTCTTCAAGCACCCTCGGCTTTATATGAAGGGAAGGACATAGCAACAGTCTCCTTTCTACCTCAAGGAACAACATGAAATTCCTTCCACAAAACATGATCTCCAACACTTCTGTTGAGCGGTGACCTGTTTCCTTCTTCAGAAGCAGGGCTGCCTTTTGTGCAGTTCAGTTTTCCTCCTTGTTCTTATTTCACTCATCCAGTTTGGGGGAACACAGAGAAAAACAATTTTCTAAACTGTATTAAATAGTATGGGCTTCACAATTTCTCCCTACACAATGATGTCCTTTGGTTTTATTTGGGTTCACAAGTATGCTGAAGAACAGATATGTCCCTTACTAAAGTCACCAACCAATGCTCCCTAATATGGAGACTTAAAGGACTACTTAGGTGCAATGCCTAATCATTAATACATTCTTAGCCCCCAGTAAATGCAAGGTGATTGTGGATGGTTTGTCTTATAGTCATGTGCCTGAACACCAAAACACATGTTCTTCAGGACTGCACCAAAATATTTCTGTCATCTCCTATTTTAAACTTTTTGGGGCAAGAGTTCTCTCTATTTATATTGATTATATTGTAATAAACATAACAGGCTTCTGATCTTATTTATAAGACTAACTCCAGAGCAGTGGTATTACTTGAGTCCCTTTTTATAATAAAATAAAACAAAACTATTTTAATCTAATAGATTAGAAAAAGACTAAGACATGCTTCAAAACAGCAGTTCACCAAATGTTAAATCAACAGGTTGTCAACTAAAAATTTTTTTCCATGCATCATCATATTCTCTTATCTGCTCCCTTAACAGAAAATATTATTTAAAAAGCTCCTAAACGCTATTCTGATCATAAGCTCTAGACCACAGAACAGTGAATCTTGGGCCACAGTTCAGAAAGTGCTACCCATCAGTGTTTGAACTTTGTCAGGAACTGGCTCTGCAGAATTTTTAAGAGGATTTCACTTTTTTTCTACATTTCCCAAAAAGTCAGTTTCCTGAAGATCATCAGTTTATGAATGAAAGGGGAAAATACTACTTCCCCACTGTTAACAAAGGATATGTTTTTGTGGTTCTAAACTCTGCTACTAAGGTATTTTATAACCTTCTACCACTGTACAGAGAATGAATCTTTCTTATCTGTTCTGTTCTGTCAAGGCATTCTTCATGGAAGAATTTAGATATATAATTGGTAGAGAAAACAAAAATAAAATCCTAATACTCCTCTGGTTTTCCTAAGGACTGATCCTAAGATACTACAATTTTCATGTCAAAATCCCTTTTGTGTGCAAAATTAGGGACTGTGTTCTATCAAAGACATGTTCACTGCTCGCCAAAAGCAATAAAAGTCCAGTATTGTTTAAAACATAGAAATAAAGCAGAAGCCTTGAAGTAGAATAATTGACACTTTTGGCTAGGAGGTACAGCACTGAGGCACTTCTAACCTTGTAGAAGCTGGTAGTGCTTAGCAACCTGATTTATTAATCACTTATCCCCTAAAAATCACCCCCAAGAAAGAATTTTCAAGTAGTTTTGAGGTGAAGGATCAAATTCAGACTTTGAGCACATGGAAATAACTCCAAGTTTTTCTATATATTACCCAACAAAATAACCTAAGTGATCTCAGCCAGTTCTGAAAATGGGACTTGGGTACCTGTATTTCACAGGCCTGAAATATTATTTAGGGCCTAAATGCCTGAAGATCTTTTAGAAGTTGTGTATGCGTGCATTAACTTCTTTTATTCTTTATCCCAGGCTCCAGTTCTTTCTGAGATTGTGGGTATAGGAATTTACAATAACTTACATTCCTGTTATGTAAATTCAGCTAAATGCAAAACAAATATCAGATTTATTCAGTCCAGTTGTTCACTGTCAACCTAAAAAAAGACTTCTCTAAACTAGTTAGATTATTTTCCCCCAAGCTGTACCAGTTGCTTTAATAGAAGGTGTTACATTTTCCTACAGATATGATCAATGGACTGGGCAGAGCAATTGTGAAGAGCAGAGATGACCATGAGTTCACATGCACAAGATGTATTTTCTAAGAAATGTTTCTGAGAAATATAATGCCAAAGTTCTTTTGCCACGCAAAAGGACATCAATAGTGGTACCTTCTGTAAGCTCTTGTATGTAGCTCTAACGAGGGAAAACAGTGTATAAGAAGAGTGTATTATTATTATGAATGCAGAACTAATAGCACATCCATGTTATAGATATAGAGAAGAAATTACTGTACAGAAATACAAACAATAGAAATAGAAATAGAAAAAAGAGTCTAATAACTGGACTCAGCTGGACTTCTTTATAGTAGACATTATACAGTATATGTCCTAATAGACATATTTCCTGGCTAAATCGCACCTATAACCAGAAAATATGAATTCATTCTGCTGTTTGACCTTTGCACTTGAATTTAGCAAAGCTCCATACAAAATTCTTGCCGACAAATCAACACAAGATCAAAATCACATTTCTTATTTCTCTCAATGCTATTGTTAGAATCTTAACACGCAACTGTTTGAAATTTATTTTTTTTGCAGATATGTACACTATTTTATATTATGTAGGAAAAGAAATTCTGTGCTGGAAGTCCCTGTCTTGGGTGTGTCTGGCACTTAGTTTATCTACTTTGAAGGCCTTCTCAAGGGCTGTGCCTGATTGATGGGTTGCCAGCCATAATGAACTGAACACGAGGCAGATCTTCCTCCCAGTGTACATTCTCCTCTTTCAACATGTACTTGCTCTGGGATAGTTATTTGGCATGAGCAAGTCAGCTGAAATGAAAGAATAACTTGTAAAAATTTTGAAGCCTCAACTTAATGCTTTTTGGTAACAATAACATTTGAAGATGACAAAACCAGTTAGAACTAAGTAGAACATCAAGCATTTTAGAAGAACTGCAATGCAAACCTCAATGTCAGTCACATGGATGTTGGTCCATATTAGCCCTTATACATTGATTGGGTAAATCCAGAGTAAACTAATGAAAGTGGTGTGACTGGAAGGTTTGGGAGAAGGTTCTTAATTAAACAAATTTCATGAAAACAATGCAATCAGCAGTGTTATATTTAAACAGTGTTATATTTGCACAAAAAGACACACATGTTGTCCAAGAAAATCTCTCTGATGGTAATCAGAGAGAAATAGAATTAAAAATATGTAACTTTATATCTACATATATATATATATATATATGCAACCAAAAAAATAAATAGAGAGTAGCTAAAACTAAAGAAAAGCAAAACTGAAGTTTTACAAGAAGCAAGGGCTCAAAACTTCTGTCTGTTTAACTTAAGCAAGATCACAGTCATTTTTCGTATATGTCATAACTTTCAAATCACTTTTGGAGATCCCAAATCTTTGAGTCATTTTCATTTTGGCTTCTTTTGTCAAGTGTGGAGACTTGAGGGCAGGATCAGGCACAGCTCTTATAGGCACACCACAATTATTTATTAGCTAGTGCATATAGGCATGGGCTGGGACAAGTATGTTGTGAGGAAAAGTCTTATCCCAGGCTTGCCCTGGGATAGATGAAGATATATGGCAAGATATAGGCTAAGATATATTCACACACAGCAGTACAGTCATGTGATGAGTGTCTCCTGGCCATACTGCTATCAGTGAAGTGCAGAAGTGTTAAGTTCCGCCATTCTTTGGTGGAACTGATCCTCAGTATTGTTGAGGATCAACATAAATAAACTGATCCTCAGTATTGTTGGTTTACCATCATCTGAATCTACCTTTTTTCCTCAGATTTTATACCTTTTCCTGCTGGTGTTTTTCTTCTGAATAATTAATTATTATCTTATTATTAACACAGCTATCTCACTTCTTTGTTTCCACCTTCTTATTATGCACAACTTACTGTCCTATGTGCTCTCTCACAGATTAATGGCAACAGCTGCTGCTCAGTGCTAGCTGCACCTAGATCACAAGCTGAACCTCCCAAAACTGGAGTCAGGTGACATCATTGGTTATGTAAGTCTAATGACACATGAAAGTGGAATACTTCCATCTGCAGTTGACCAGGACATTACATTCCCTCTAACATGTATTTGTTACCTGTTGACTTGATTTCTGCAATTCATATTTAGAGATGAAACCACACTCCAGCCATGTGCCCCATGTTCTGCATAGACGCCTTACTGATCTCCTCGAGCAGAGGTCCTGTCCTGGGTTTCAGACTTTATTGACTTTATTATGATTATAGTCTATCACAGCAATCCATGCCTGCTGGCACCAGTAAACTGCTCATCAGTAGTTAAGGATTCCTGTGCTCAGCTGTCCTTCTTTGCAGATGTGTTGCACAGCTGTTTAGAGCAATAACTCAGCATCTGTCAACTATTAGGACACTGGTTTTTTCAGCCACCAAACTCCAGAGGCAGAGGCAAGAGGTTTAGGTACTTCAATCTGAAAATCCGTGTCACAGGGTAAAGTCTTCCTTACGAAAAGTACATTCATATAGTAAACCAAACTTGTCTTTCCAAGGATGACTGTGAATCTTTATCAACAGCATGATGACACTAATCCACTACTGAGTTCGTTATTTTTAAGTCTTCTTTTAAGCGCAAAGTCTGAAAGACCCAAAGCTGGATTTCATCCTAGACATTAACTCCATAGTGTCAGTAGGGGTTTGTACATTTTATGAAGTTTTGACATGGCAGATAAAGGAAGAGTCTCTCTGGAATGGATACAGATGATTTTTTTTTTCTTTCTCCTGTTTTTTCTGTTAGCACTGGAATGCCTCAAAAATGAGAAAGAAAGATCCACTAACTGTCAACAACTATTTAAAGACTCCTTCTGCATGGATCATTTGTAGAGCCATTAGAGCAGGTCTGTCACTTACCTCCATATTGAGAGGGCAGCCTAACATGACTCCTACTAGTTCAGAGTTTGCTCCCTTAAGTGTTCACTTTGGATTGCTCAAAAAGCATTTGCATACAATGTGGCTGGCTCTGATAGGAAAAAACCTAAATGTAGAATCTCAGGAGGGGGAGGAATAATCATCTCAGACTTTTCTTTCAGTACAACTGCAGAAGTACTGTAAGACCCTCACCTAAAATTAGGCTCCAAGAGCTGATTTCTTCCTTTCCATCCATATTCTAGTTTTCCTTATTAATGTCCTAACAAACCTACTATGAAACATCTGCCCTCCCAAAAGTGCCTGAAAATTTGTTGCCTTTTTTTTTTTTTTTTGATTGGCTTGTTTTCTTTAAACATCCAACAGGACACCTGAGGAATTTTAGTTATCCCTTGATAAAATACCAGAAAGTTTTCTTCAAACTGTACTTGTTTTTTGGTTCAGAACAGTGGCTTATCTGCATTGCTATTTACAGTCGCATGAGTTAATCTAGATGGTTACAATCAGAAAGTTATCAAACACTGGGCTACTAAATGCAGCTGCAGTGAAGCGATAGAAGACAGAAGTGGAACCTGTCCAGACTTCTTGCTTTCTTATAGATTTTTCCGTAAGGAACTCTACACTTATTGAACATCCATCGTTATTGTAAAAGCCTTTTGTTAAAGACCAAAAAGGTTGCTTTTTGTTCCTGCTTTGTTTGTTTTCTCCTTGATACTCCAATAATAGTGCCATCTACCTTCTCTCTATTCTATTTAACACACACACGCACAAATCAAATTAACTTGTACCTTTACACTTATCTTTGCAACATGCATATTTTAGCATCATCTAGCTATGGAAGTTTGTTTGTTTGTTTGTTCATTTGTTTGTTTCTTTTAAAAGAGATTTTTATAGGGTCTTTCTGTGCTTTTGTATGTCATACAAGTCCAGTCCCCATGGAAGATGATTCAAAATGTCCTATTAGGTTGGCTAAGTTTTGACCCCAATGTAAAACAGTTCCACTAAGTCAAGCCCTATAATTATGTTAATTATGATTCACAAGTATAGCAGCTGCTTCCATAGACTCATACTTTTTTCTTATGCAATTTAGAGTACTTTCTCAGGAAGATCTGAAAGCTTTGTCTAGATACACATTCTGTGAGTTAAGTGGTGAGTTGAAAGGATTAGCATGATGAATGCCTCTTTCCCCCCCTGCATGCTATCTTGTTTCATAAGAACAAAATTTCCTCCTCTCCACACATAGTAGAGATACATCAGGTATTGATATGATACTGTTTTCTATTTGAGCACAGGAAATAAAAGGTTTTCAGAGATGTCTTGACACATCTACAATCTTGTTTTCAATTTAAACCTGTAGACATAGTTTGCCACCTTGTGGCAAATGTGCTTTTAAAAACCACAATGAATAGGAATTTGTGAATCGTGCCTTATTACAATCATTTTCCAAAATCTAAGTCCATAGCTTAAAACAGTAGTCTTTAAAACACGGACCCTCTTTTATAGGAATCAAAATAATAAAAAAAAAAAATCCTTTTTTTGTTTTTAAGTAGTCTCTCAGTTTAACTGAAGTACACTGCTGATACCTGCAGCCAAGAAAAAACATTTAAGCATTGTTCACACCAGCCTTGGAAGTCATACAATTTATGTAGGCTGTTGACAGCTAAGTAACTAAAGGCAAAGTCTTTCATGCATACAGGTGCAGTCTTATTAAGAGAAAAGTTTTTTTCTTAAGATCAGTGATTATGGTTAAACTACCAGCAAAGACCAAAGTATCACAAGTAGCTGATGTTTCAGTTTGGTGGTGAAACCACAAATAAACATTGGAAAATTGGATTGAGTCAACCAGAAATAAAAATACTACAGAATTCTGTTCTGTTCTTTTCCAGTCATTTTGTATAGAAGAACAGCTTGACTAGACTTACATATATTCAACTAGGATGCTAGAAACAAAGATCCAAACACCTTTCTACCAATTTGGAGCTACAGCCATCCTGAGTGTCTAACGGTTAGACAGTAGAATCTGCTTCCTCTTTCCAGGCCATTCACTAGTCAAATAGTTGCTAAGAAGGCCTATAAACAAGTGTTTTGGACATAAATCTGAAATGTAAGAGACATAAAATTTGTTGCCAGTAGTGGACTGGGGGGAAAGGGGCTCTGAACCTTGGTCCACCATATCCCAGAGAAGTCCTCTAGAGATTGAGGACATGTATCTGAGAACTACTGCCACCCCTACAATGGCTTGATGAATTCGTCCACAGACCCTCGCCTTTCCCCCACATTTTTGATTCTCCTAATACTATTGTCTCAACCTGGGCAGTCATATGAAGAGTTGTAAGTCACCTGAAATGCTTCTCTGTTAATTAGGTTCTAACTGGGAAGAAAATCCTATTCATAATTGGGCCAGACAGTTTGCTCTTTTTTTTTTTTTTTCCTTTTTCTTTTTTTTTTTTTTTGAGTTAACAGGCTAAACTAGCTTATGGCAATGCCAGGATTTACTCAGATTTAATAACTCCAGCTTCAGGCTGTCTTGTCTTTACTCCAATTTTTGCCAAATGTAGAGTCAGTTTTGCCTAGAAGTTTCTTTTGGACCACAGATGTCATCCAGGGAATCTTTTTGTTTTATATGTGTTTCACTGCTTTGGTACAAGCTCTGAGGCATAAGGCAGATGTCAAAGAGAAACTCATGTGGCTTAGGCTGACTATTAATTAGTCTCCTAACACCAACTACTCAAGATAATAACCAACTTTTTCACATACAGATATTCTCAAAAAAGAAGAGAAGAGCAGTACTTCATTGGAAAGGGTTTTCCTCAGCTGCAGATGTTGCAATTTCCATCAAGTTTTTAATATTAAGCCATAAATGACAGTTGGAAAGCTGTCCAAAAAGTAAAGAGCAATTCATGTAGTTACTTCGAAGTGGCAGAGAGTTCCATGACAAATCATTGAGTATTTCTGTAGCATATAATGTGTTAGCTCATTTTGGGATGTCATAAAACATAGTTCTCTGGATGACTTTTTCTCCATGTACTTAGGAAAACTTCCATTTCTGTTTTGAATGAGAGATGAAATCAGACCACACAGCTGTTTCTCAAAGGCATACGTCTCTACAGCCTTCCTCTTCTTATGAGCAAAAGATCTTTCCTGCTTCCTCCCCCTTACTGTCTGAATATATATACCATTTGGATTGCTTATTTTTTGCTTGTACTTTGAAGCTATATTGACATATTATCCTGTTTCATATCGCTTTATGGGCTGATATAGTCATGCCAAGACTGAGTCTCCTCTTCCACTTGTATTTTTTTTCCTTTAGAAAGCAGATACACCCCCCCCCCCCGCCCCCATTCCATCCAAGGAGCAATTAATGCAATTACAAAATTAGTGGAAACTAGGTGGCTTTAACTTGCCTAATCTCTCGGTATCTATATGCCAGACTAGTTTCCTAGGTAAGGTTACAGGAGCCTGAAGATGGTTTTCACTTGCTGCAGCTATTTTGCAAATCAGGAATAAGTAATGCATGTTACTCAGCCTTGGCCATTTTCTGGGTTCAAGATATAAGAAATAGCCTACTATTTAGCAGTAATGAAGCTGAAAATCTGCCCAAAGTGGATTGATACCTTTCCTTCCTTTGTTTACCAGGAATCTTTTTGTTCCTTTGCATTTCTAATGCATGGCACTCAAGAAGAGGAGAGAATACCTGAGCTCTATCATAAAAACACAAGGGTTCAGGCTCAAGAGCTTTCTGATGCCTAAATTAAATAAGTTCAGTCTATCAGCAATTCTGTCATACCCTGCTAAGCTACTCTGTTCTTCCTCTGTGTAAACATATAACTGTATCAAGACACTCAGGAGCACTAAATAATGACTTATTTTTGAGCCTCAAGCATATTAAAAAATCAGCATAAAATAAGGATGATAAATATTTTAGCATGTAGTAGATTGTAAGGACTCTTTCTATACTACAAATCTGAACTTTTAAACAAATCAGAAGTAAAACAACTTTTTTAGGAAGATGACAGCTGTAATTTCTTGTAAATCTGAGATCTAATGCTTTAAAGAAAAGGGGGGAAACACCATTTAATGGCATGAATCTTCAATAAAATTATGGTAGCCATGTAAGTTAAAAATGCAGTACCTAATCTAACTTTTTTTCTTCCTATCTAATCTAAACTACTAGCCTTTGGGCTAACATGAAAGCTATTCTGCTTTTACTCACAGTGGGTAGATGACTCAGTCACTACAGGCAACTGCCGAATTATTAGGAGGAAAGTGCTCCTAACAGCAGCTGAAGAATGAACAGCTGCAGATGGCATTACTGCATGCATCGGATGGTATAACCGATATACTTTTCCCTTCATGCTCTAACCTAAGAGCATAATTTACCTTTGGGGGAATAATAGATAAAGTAGGTAAGTGTTGCATGAATTTGTATCATTAAGCATATTATTTGGAAATGTCTAAACAGAATTGTGCTAATGAATTTAAATTATGTTCCTTACCAATTACTTGATTATTAAACCAAATTAAATGCAAGTATTCTAGAAGGTATCCAGTGTTCAGACAAAATATACTACTTATCAGCTGTAAGTATTTGCATACATAAGCCTGAGTTTTTCTAAATTCTTTTCATGAAAATACATTCTTGCCTTTTCAAGGTGCAGTAGAGGCAGGGATGCCGGTGGGCAGGGGTAGATGTTAAGTTGCTTTGGGATGTAGCCCTATAATTTTATGAGGATGTTTTGGGCTTTTTAATTAAGAGAAAAAAAGAAAACATCATTTTTTTAGCAAACATTCTTTGAGACTTTCATCCAAAGGGTTAGACTCAAGTCTTCTATTAATCTTGTTAAACAATCCCCATCTACATTCCAGAAATTCCCCTGAATTTTTCCCTTAAGATAAATGAGAAGTATTTGAAAACTTTAATTTTCATTTGACCAAAACTTTTTTTTCTTGGCAATCTTAACCCAAAACTCTGTTCACTTTTAAGCATAAAATTTAGACAGGGATCTTGAAAAATATACGTAGGTGGTCATTTTATCTCTATAACAAATCAAACCAAAACCTCAGGCATGAGCACCTTTAAGGAGTTCAGATTCATGTTTGAATCCAAATGCTGTGGCTTAGGCTCCTTTCAACACATACACATGCAGTAACTGGAAATCATCTCATGCTGCTTGGAGGGAACCTTTGAGGGGCATAACATAATTTCTTCCTGTGTCAGGGAATAACGGATGTTAAAAGCCACCCAACCAGCATATTAAGGCCTACATGTTTTCTTCTGTACACCGAGTACAATTAAGTTTTTGTGGGCTCCTGCAGCATTTTGTGGGTTCGCTTATTAGAGAAAACCATAATTTTTTTTGAACCCTTGGAGTAAAATCAACAGTCTCATGTATGTAAAGATAATTATCATCTTATCTGACATCTGCATGTGGGATTTTTAACTTGACTATGGCAACATGAGGCTTTTGCTGTCAGTGTGCCTGTCCATATGTATTCCTAATTTTGCACTTCCTTTCTCCTCCCAGTGAAACCAATACTTTATCAAAGGAATTCAGCAGGGGAGTAGAAGTATCAAAGATAATTAAGCTTCTACCTGTTTTGTGAAAATGGATGACCAGCTACAGCAAGAGAACCTATGTATTATGCCTAATGGAGGAAAAAAGGAGATGTTCGTGTTCATGCTTCTCCCACATGGGAAGAGCTTTTAAGCAGGTCCCAGACACAGGAAAAGTTTCAAATGGAGCCTGTGCTTTCTTAGACTCTGAAGTCAGTCAGGCATGCAGCAGAAATATATGGAGCACAAGACTTACTTATTTCCTGTGCTTGTGGAACTCCTCGTTTAAGTAATTAGTCTTCATGACTGTATACAAATAGCTTATATAAAGAGAAAGCTTCTGGTACAGTTGTTTTTTATGTGAGAGCAGATGAAACACCAGTTGTGCAAGAGATTTCCCTTTGTGAATTAACCTAACAACTGCAGGGTCAATTACCTCTTATCCTCCCATACCCTGAATTGGAACAGCAGCTGTCTGTTGTGTTCTCGCTGCCTGGAAGGCATAAAAGTATGTGATAGGTACACTGTTTTAATTAGCATTCTTGCATGGACTTACACACAATTAATGTTAGATTTAGTGCATGATGAAGCAGCTTGAAAACTGTCGGAAGGCAGCTGGATGAGGTTATTTTTTTGATCTCTTCTGTACCTTGAATCTACCAGGAAAAGGTCTGACTTCCTCCTAAGGAACATTGCCAGTGTGCCTTGTGTCTTAAGTACGGCTCATTGTTTTTCAGTCTCATTTCCTAAAAGTCTTGGCTGAGTAAAATACCTCGTTATGTTCTGACATGGAAAAATAACCATGACTATTTCTTAAATTTCTAAAGCAAGTTCTGTGAGACATGTATGTTCTCAGAAATGCCTGAGCAATACTTTGGCTCTTCAACCCTGTTATGATACCACAACATCTCAGAGTTTACATTAGAGGTAAATGCAGCAAGATATCCTTGCTTAAAGATTTTTTTGTGGTACTTTTTTGGTTTGCAGTATGTCCCTTTCATTGTGAAGGCCAGAAATCTGTGCAAGATAATTTGAAAGAAGAATTGGATTTTTTTCTCAATATATTCACAAGATATAGGGCTTCTCTGAGGCATGGGTTGTAGTTAATTGTCTACAGAGAAATTGTCATATGAATAAAATGGGATGTCTGTAAAAGAAAGCAACCAAAATACTGTCATGCAACTTGGCTGCAGTGTGGGACAGTGGAAGAAAGGTTTTCCTCAAAGATGGTTCTCTAACAGTTTTCCCATCTTTTATCTCTTATAATATGATTTCTTCTCTTTTCTCTAATATTTTGTGATTTGCCAGAGGTTTTGTCTTCCAAATATAAGTGCTTTTATAGGCAATCAGGTATAGATGAGAATCTTTTACTGTTGCAGATGCTTCCATCAAAACAATTTGCCTCATTCTTGGAAGAGGCAGCCTTTTCCTTTGTGTCTCTCTCATAGTTGTAACTGATTTACCAGCCCTCTCTTTCTCCTTGGCACTTACAGTTTTGCACTTTAAAAATCCCTAGTCCCAGCCTTTTCTGGAAAGGTGAGTCTGGCTGTGAACACAACTTCTAAAAAGCTACTCTGGAAGAAAAATTAAGAGCAGAATAGTGTAGGGGGGACAAAAAAAAAAAAAAAAAAAAGAAAAAAGAGGAGAAAAATTAAAAGAGAGGACTCTCTGTCTCCTGGCATATCTGTCATGGCCCTCTGTGTTTAATTATTACATTAAGGGTTTCATCCTAGGATATCTAAATCAGTAATCCCCAATGAGTAAGACTTTAGCACCTTTCACCATGACACCACTTTCCTGAAAGTGTTCCTCCACGGTCCTTCAAACACACAGTCCTTTACTCCTATTAGCCAATAAATCTGTCTTTAAAAATGTAGAAGATTTTCTCCTTTAATATTTCTTTCCTCAAGTATAACAAACGAAAGACACAGCTTTCCATTGTCTGAATGGCGGGAAGTATTTTAAAGAACATTAACAGGATTTTTCTGAAAGCATATATTATTATGCTGCTACTGGTGCTTTTAGTCTCATTATCAACAAGACAAATCATTTTTATTCAACTCTATTTATACATGTGGTAGACCAAGAGAAAATGTTTTTAAAAAGGCTCAATGAGGTGTTACTTAAATGTGGTTTTCAGCTTCAAGTGATTTATTATCTATAAATTGAAAGATTTCATTCCAGAAGGCTCTAGGACGTTGCAATCTTCCTCCTTGTTGCAAGCCGTATTTGAGCTAAGATTACAGCAGGTGAAAGTTCTAATGTCTGTTCAACAGACCTTATGAAATAATTACATCCAGGAACCATTTGGCTCTCATTAGATCCAAGACTCAAGAAGCAAAATCTTTTGAAGGAAGGAAACCTTCCTCCCCCAAGCAACACCCCACATCCACACACAAATATCCTATAGGCAAGTTCTTTCTCTCCTTAAAATATGCTTAGTAAGCATAGAAACCCAACTTCATGGACCTACCACTGTTTTATAAATCCCATGATGTTTTCATTTCATAGGGCATTACTAATTAATTATGTGTCTTAGTCTTCTTCTGCCTTCTGGTGTTTTTCCCTTTACTGTATTTTATACCTCTGAATTTTTGTGTGGTTTCAGTTCTCTGCCTATTTTTTCTCCCTGTTATCTCCAGCTATTCCTTCCAGCAGTGCTATGGCTCTCCTGTATGATAAAGAATCACCATCACTAGTTTGAAAAGTAGTTTCAGAAGAGGAAGTAAATGCACTATTTTATACTCATGATTCCTGATTTCTTTTGTTTGTTATACTTTGTGTAGGTGATGATCTTCAGAAATATATTTTGACCCAGAAAATTCCCTCATAAGTCAGACCCAGGAGATTCTGTCTAAATCTTCTCAATAGACCAGGCATCAGAGAGTTGGCTCAGAGCTTCACTTTTTTCTCCCTCAAAATACATTTTTCTGTTTATTTCCTGAGGCCTTTGCTTCATTTTCTATGACCAGAGATGTTGCCAAAGTGTGAAAGGAAAAGGAAACTGTCAGCAACTCAGACTGGGTATGTAATTGGCAGCAGAACATTACATTTCTCAAGTCTAAAACCTCTTTTTTCCACAATACGTGACAACTGTAGACCTTCTGTCATCGAGACTTATGTCTGGAATGGCAGCCTTGGGATGGCCTTAAGGGTGAGCAACTACTGAGATTTTCTTTGATAATCAGATAATTAATTCATGAGAAGCTGTGGGAGTTGAGCACACAGTTACTTATGGAAATTCTAATGAGTATCCATCTTCAGGTGCCAAATCTAGTCCCATGCATCCTGCTGGTTCCTAACAAATCCTGAAGTCTGAGCACTGTCAGCACCCTCTAAAATTACTTGAAGACTGACATGGGAAAGTTACTCTAATGTTCTGGGATGTATTCATATAAATGTCAAGAACAGAACATAGGAAGGTCTTTCTTTCATTGATTATTAACTCACTAGAGGTCCATTAAAAAATTACTAGGAAAAAAGAGGAAGAGAGGCTGAATTTTTAAGGTGCAGATTTGTTTGCCAAAATTCCATGGTCATCACTATGACTCATCTTACGTAATCACTATTTTAATAGCCTGTGTGCCTGAGATGCCTCTAGTCTGTAGCTTTCTCAGATGGTTTTAATTACAGATACCCAAGAATAATTATGGTGAAAGTAGTGCAAAAGCACAGTTCACGGTGGCCCTTGAGATGTAGGTCTAGTCAGTACAAAAAGAAGCTAAAACCAGTCCATTTATATCCTACCATCAAGAAGATGGGTAACAGATGTTGAAAAATATTAATATATACTTCAAGGGTACCAAGGGTGGTGTCCTTACATCATAAAACACATTAGTATTGCTGTGGTTGATTGTCTCATCATCTGCTATGAATATTTTCATCGTTGTAACCACCTAATATGGTGGTCTGCTTCTTATGGAAGCTTGACTCTAGGGTTTTGAGAGATGAGGCAATGTCCCATGCCACAGAGACAGCTGCAGCTATGCTACTAAAGTATTTTCAGTTTTACCAACTTATGGAAGTTTGTATATCTATCTAACCTGTTTGATCAGTATATTCCTCCATCATCATGTTGGAATTCTTTGAGTTAAAGGGAAAAGCTTTCCATTTCTTCATAGGTCATCCTCCCTTGTTTTATGTTTCATTCCTCAAGTAGGGACAAATGGTGTAGTTAATGTGGACATGAAGTGCAGAGACCAAAAGCCTGGGTTTACTTTCCTTACCTGCCATGATTTCTCATGCTTTCGTGGTCACATTTTTGTATGTCTCAGTCCCTTCTACGGTTAGCAGGGTGCTCTCAAGATACACATCTGAAAAATTCTGGGAGTTGCTAAGATACTATATTAATAGAGGGGGTTTTCAGATTGTTTTTTCTGTGGCCACTCCCTAGAAGTTGGGGTTTTTTTGGTAATTTGAGACTGTTGTGGTACACCCCTCCCCACCACAATAACTTGGAAAGCATCAGAGTTTTCAAACTTACTAAAAAGTAATGTTTGGCAGGGAAGGGCCTTCCTCTTCAGTGTTCCAAAATGTCTCCTCCCTCTTGCAATGCTCAGGTTGCATGAGGTGAATATCCTGTGAGTTTACATATCCTTTATACCATCTTCGGGAGAAGACACTGTCAGGAAACTCAATCACTCAGAATAGACCTGTTACTTTTGGAAACAAAAATCTTTTCCCTGAAAAGGTTTATTTAAGTGTTCTAGTTAAAGCACACTTTCCCAATTATTTTTCCATTTTAAAAAGTCTCATAAACTGTACATTCTAGATGCTTTATCTCTCCTCAGATAAAGACTATTGTGTGCTATAGGACAAAACTTTGTGGAAGTCTTTGCAAGTACATCTGTAGTGTATGATGGCTATTTCCATTTCATCATGAAGAACAGGGATTGAGAGATCTAAAGTGAAGGAACATCAAAGACATTATTTACTGGTAGTGCAATAAGGCTGGCCAGAAATGTTCACAGTTTGCTAACATGATTAAATAGTGGTTAGGGACTACTTCAGTAGGAGTACCTGACTGCTTAGTATTCATTACATATGGTCCTTTTCTAAAACAAATGTAGAAGATTTGAGATTTTTCAGGGAATTTTTATCTCAAATAAATAGAAGGAAATAACTAAATCATTGCTGTAATGCTGCTGTAGTTAACAAGACTTGGGACCATTGCAAATGGTGTTCAACTAGATGCTAAAGCAAAGACATTATTAAAATAAATGGTTCTACTTGTGAGTTTAGAGTTGAAAAAGTGCCACGACGGTTGCTGAAAGAAGAAGAAAGCCACCAAAAATTGAAGTAAGAAGAAATTAAAAGGATATATTAGTGTGATGAGACCTCAGATGTAGTTGACCTCAATTTTATTTTTCTTTACCTTGATGGCATTACTTATTTGAAATGGAGATTAATACCACATAATCATCCAAATGCTAACTCTCTCTTCTGCTACCTATGTGCTTAGCTGCATCCGAAAAGATCCTAAGGTCACAGTTTTGTGATAGGAAAGGGCCACAGATTCTGCCAGTTCTTTTGTGTTGAATATTCCCTGATTATATTAACCTTTGGTAACTACAGAACTGGGACATGAAATTTAAAGATGATACACGCTTTCTTCAACTATCAACCTAAAGGACTCCCATAGTAGAATCCCCCAGAGGAATAAAGCAGTATAAGGAAAGCAAGTTATTTTCCTTGCCTCTTCCACCTTTGATCTTTGATATTCTTTAATGTGACAGTGTAAATAACAAAGATACTTTGTGAGGAGTTTGAGAAAACAAGAGAAGGAATCGTTGAATCTAGAAGAGGGATCACGCAAGTCTAACGTAGGACTAATGCTGCTGAAGCCTGATCTAACTTCATAGTGTGAGGAATCAGAATCAAGCCTCCCTGGCTTGAATGCCAAAACTAACGTATGAGCCCTATCTAATCTTAACTCTTTTAGAAGCACCAGAACTATATTATTTTTTTAAGGGCTGTTTTTACCAGTCACTAATCACATTATCCAAAAGCTGTCACAAGCCCCATTCCCTGCTCCTTCAGGTCGTGCTTCTTCCAGGAAGAGTCCTTATGCAAAGCACTTACAGAAAGGCTGTTTAAAGGCACTCACTAAGCCACAGAAGGTGCAGGCTCTAGCAGCTGATGCCATCACTTTCAAATTAGTGCACTGAATGTGTGAGGAATCTTACCTTCATGGTCCAGTCACAATCATATCAGTGAGCCCAACTTCTTGCCTGTGCTCTATTGACACCTCTCCTACATGGTGCTCTCCCAGGCACGGGTTGTCTGTCTGTACAAAACTGAGTATTGTCAGTCACTGAGTACCCACTTATCACTACATGATGGTGTAGCATTATAAAAAGGTCCAATTGCCTGGAAAAGGCATGTCTTCACAGCATGCTACTGTGCCATGCAAGAGGAGTTTTCACTCCCAAAGGCAGAATAGCTTGTCCACATCAACATCTTTGATTTCCTTTTGTCGTCAGCAGAAGCTACTGTCCCTATCTCTGACTCCTGGTATGATGATAGCTAAAATTTAGATGAAAGTGGGTCTACATGAAAGGAATGTTCTTACGTACCCCTATGTGACAGCAAAACCACTAACAGTGATAGAATTGAAGTGGTACCAATAATCATAGCACATTGTGGCGGTGTGCTCCCCCTGCCTCCCCCACCAGTGGGGGTCATCCTGACGGCTGCATCCAGTTTATGCGGGACTTTGGGGATGGATGACAACAAAGTAGCCAAGGGCTGTCTGAAGCAGTGACCCAAAAGTCCTGCTGGTATGCAAATATGACTATAAGTCAATCATTTTACTCTATAAATAGTGGCCAGCCCAGGGCCTGTTGAGCTCTGCTGCATGGCAGCGGGCTGCACGCCAGGATCTCCTCTTGAGTATGGACGCCTCTCAAGGTTACTCCTCGAGGCTGAGAGGTTCCTTGCTGCAACAGATCCTCAGTAAGTGACTAATAGCATGCTAAACTTTGAAATCTTAGCTAAGTGATATAAAGGATTGATTGCGCACATATAATCCTTTAGACATAAACTGTTGGCCAAGTCTGGGACTAGGACTGGATCCAGCTGCACCTAGATTCCTCTCTGAGAAGGAGTTCAGATAGCAAGGGGATCCTTTCTGAACCTCATGACTCAACGGGAGGGTCTCCCTGACAGTTTTGTCTAACCCTGTCCTCTATGTTGTAAATAATCAAGTGTGCCTTGCTATCAAATCTTGTTAAACCACTGTCACACTGAACTTTGTTAACTCCCTGTTCTATATCAATAAAGTATATTTTTGCTTCTCTCTTACAAGTGGAAGTGCACCCTCATTCCATCTGTGACACACACACATCAACCACAGTAAGATAGCAGAGAGCTTTTTCTTTTATTATTATTATTTTCTCCCTGTAAAAATACAAAACCCAAGAAAAATGTAAGCACTCAGAAGCTCAAGAGAAGGATAGTGCCCTGATATCCAGTGTGCAAGAGGGCGGGATACTGATGGACACATGAATAAATGGCCAGAGGCTCTCATAGGCCCCAGCTAACTTTTAAACACATGTGGGTTCCACATGTTCACTTCTGATCTGAAGTTGGTTTCAGTCTTTAAATAGAAGGCTTGGCAAGCATGTTACTAGTCCTAGGGACTCTGTTTTTTTTATCAGACTTGAGAAGTTTGCTCAAGAAATCCAGCCGACTGACCCTTCAGCAAATATGGCCCCCTAAATGTTGCTGCGAATGCCCACATCACTACCTCTCCAAAACTGTCCTGTGGATGTCTTTAAAAACGGAAAGTTAATTTTCCTTTTTTTAGGTCCCTGTATATCTGTGTTATCAGACTATGTAAATACAAGATCTCATTTTTACAGGCCACAGTTATAGCAAAGAAAAGTGTTTAATATTTTGCTTAAAAGGATAAATCAACAGGCATTTTCCAAACTGGCTACAGAGAGGAGCACCAGGGACAATGTCACCATTCTCATCCAGGAGACCACCCACAAATAGCTTTTCAGAGAGCAGACTGAAAGCTAGCAGGAATGCTGGGAGATACACTGCTGTGGCTTGTCCTGGGCAAGACAAGGCAAAAGCCAGAAAAAAATTCACGCTGAAGTGCAGCAGTAGACTTTTCCTGGGAGAATGGCAGATTCAAAAAGCATCTTTCTTTTTTTTTTCTTTTTGACTGGGGACAAAATCCATCCTCAAGTTTTCATGACACAGTAAATAAAACTTGGAACATGCTGCTTTCATCCTGCTGAAAAGCTTTGTTTTGCTTATGAACTTTAGGACAGCGTAGAAGATTAGCAAGCAAAGTTTTGAACAGAATAATTAAAGTTTAGGAGGACAAGATATATCTATTATTTTATAGTCTGAAAATAC